>NC_057808.1:68635463-68650087 GCF_018294505.1 Triticum aestivum | reverse complement strand
GGCCGCCGCAACTCCGGCGACCTCGCCCGACGCGCCCCGCCACCGCCACCTCTTCTTCCACGACGTCCGCGACCGCCGCCGCCTGTGTCCGCCGTCGACCCCGCCGTCTCCTCCCTCGCCGCCGTCTCTCTCCGTCATCAGCAGCCGTGCCCGCTCTGGCCGTCCTCGATCCGGCGGCCTGAACCCTAGATCGGGCGAGATCCACAGTTGACTTCTTCCCCCCCCCCCCGAAATTATTCCAAGTCCCAGACATTTTTACATTATATGCTCATGTTCATCACATCATAACTCTCTGCATACTGCTCTGTTTTGCGTGCATGATATATTGAAATGTTCGCCTCGAGATGGTCTTCATTTTGTTCCATTATGCCATGTTCATTTGAGTCCATCTTGATGCCCAAATCTCTGGTGCAAGAGTGCTATATGCTGTTAACTACTGTTACTTACCAGTACTTGAGAATTTGTTATTTTTGTTGCATTTGATGTGTGCATCTTATGGGCATGAGCTCTACAGGTGTTTTAATGTATGCCATGCCATCTTTACAGGGGTGTAAGCTATGTATTTTTGTGATCTATGTGGTGACTAGCACAAGCATGCAAACTAGGCTTCGTGATGTTTCTGTTTTCAGGGACTTAGTAATTTCACTGTCTGTTTCTGCTGTTATTTTGTTGCCATGTATCCATGTGTCTACAGAGAGATCCATGCTTATTTTGAGCATGTTCAGTAAGGATGTTTTGTATATATAGTTGTTATCTATCCATCCATGTCCTTGTTAGCAATTATGGAGTGCCCTATCATGACTCAATCTTGCTCTATTTTTGCTATAAAATGTTCCTGGCAGATTGTTTACGTGTTATTCAATTTTGCCAAGCTTGTTGTAGTTGATACTTTCATGTAATGTATTTTCTTTTGCCATGGTTAGCTTCATAAACATGTCATCTTGCTGTAGGTATGCTTGTTTTTTCATGCATTGCTTTGTGTTGAGTGCATCAAGCTCACCAAGATGCCTTCATAATTCTGTTTACTGCCATGCTCTGTTTTCTGCCAAGTCTGAAACCTGTTAACGAAACTTGCTATGTTTACATGGTTGCCATCATATCTTTTGATCCTTTTTGGCTCATAGTCAGTAAGGGACTTTTGTTCTATGCATTTAGTAGATTCATGACATGCCTTGTTTTGCTATGTTAAGTTCCTGTAGAATGTGTTTTTCTTGCTCTGAACATTGCTACCTGATGATGTTTATGCCATGTCCAGTAATTTCACCATGTGAACCTGATATCTTTTGCACTTTTGCCATGCTTGTTTGAACCTGTTATGTTGTGATCTAGCCGTAGCTCAGTGTTCATCTTTTGTCAAGCATCTCCTGTAGATTACTGTCATATGCTTTGTTGCTATGTTGGAGTGCTGTAGCATAGTTACTTGTTGTATTCTAAGTGCTATCATGCTGTTAATCGCAGAATCGTGTCACTCTTGTTTTGCTTGCCATTTGCAAACCGTGCATCCGTTTCCGGTGATCTTTATATCGATTTCGACCGAAATCATCTCATCTTTCTAGTGGCATACTTGGTTTGCCAAGTTACTGCCTTGTTCATCCTTTTTCTTCCGAAGCACGCATACGCATCGCATATCATATCTCGCATATCATTCATGTATTGCATCATGTTGTTTGTGCATTTCCCGTGATTGATTATGGTTCCATTGCTTGTGTTCTTACTGTGGGTAGATCCGGGAGACGAGTTCGTGAACGAGGAACCTGTTGAGTACGCTTACGAGGATCAAGCTTTCGACAACTCTGAGAACCTTGCAGGCAAGATGACCATACGCTCGAAATCACTTCTATCTTTGCTTTGCTAGTTGTCGTTCTATTGCTATGCTGCGCTACCTACCACTTGCTATATCATGCCTCCCATATTGCCATGTCAAGCCTCTAACCATCCTTTCCTAGCAAACCGTTGTTTGGCTAAGTTACCACTTTTGCTCAGCCCTTCTTATAGTGTTGCTAGTTGCAGGTGAAGTTGAAGTTGGTTCCATGTTGGAACATGGATATTTTGGAATATCACAATATCTCTTATTTAATTAATGCATCTATATATTTGGTAAAGGGTGGAAGGCTCGGCCTTATGCCTGGTGTTTTGTTCCACTCTTGCCGCCCTAGTTTCTGTCATGCCGGTATTATGTTCCTTGAGTTTGCATTCCTTACGCGGTCGGGTGATTTATGGGACCCCCTTGACAGTTCGCCTTGAATAAAACTCCTCCAGCAAGGCCCAACCTTGGTTTTACCATTTGCCACCTAAGCCTTTTCCCTTGGGTTTTCGCGAGCCCGAGGGTCATCTTTATTAACCCCCTCCCCCCCGGGCCAGTGCTCCTTCGAGTGTTGGTCCGAACCGAGCAGCCTGCGGGGCCACCTCGGGGAAACTCGAGGCCTGGTTTTACTCGTAGCTTGACTTATCCGGTGTGCCCTGAGAATGAGATATGTGCAGCTCCTATCGGGATTTGTCGGCACATCAGGCGGCTTTGCTGGTCTTGTTTTACCATTGTCGAAATGTCTTGTAAACCGGGATTCCGAGACTGATCGGGGCTTCCCGAGAGAAGGTTTATCCTTCGTTGACCGTGAGAGCTTATAATGGGCTAAGTTGGGACACCCCTGCAGGGTATTATCTTTCGAAAGCTGTGCCCGCGGTTATGAGGCAGATGGGAATTTGTTAATGTCCGGTTGTAGAGAACTTGTCACTTGACTTAATTAAAATACATCAACCGTGTGTGTAGCCGTGATGGTCTCTTCTCGGCGGAGTCCGGGAAGTGAACAAGGTTTGAGTTATGCATGAACTTAAGTAGTTTCAGGATCACTTATTGATCATTTCTAGCTTCGCGACCGTTGCGTTGCTTCTCTTCTCGCTCTCATTTGCGTATGTTAGCCACCATATATGCTTAGTGCCTGCTGCAGCTCCACCTCATTACACCATCCTTTCCTATAAGCTTAAATAGTCTTGATCTCGCGGGTGTGAGATTGCTGAGTCCTCGTGACTCACAGATTCTACCAAAACAGTTGCAGGTGCCGACGATGCCAGTGCAGATGACGCAACCGAGCTCAAGTGGGAGTTCGACGAGGAACGTGGTCGTTACTATGTTTCTTTTCCTGATGATCAGTAGTGGAGCCCAGTTGGGACGATCGGGGATCTAGCATTTGGGGTTATCTTATTTTCATTTGGATTTGACCGTAGTCGGTCTATGTGTGGATTTCGGATGATGTATGAATTATATTTATGTATTGTGTGAAGTGGCGATTGTAAGCCAACTCTCGTTATCCCATTCTTGCTCATTACATGGGATTGTGTGAAGATGACCCTTCTTGCGACAAAACCACAATGCGGTTATGCCTCTAAGTCATGCCTCAACACGTGGGAGATATAGCCGCATCGTGGGCGTTACATGCGGCCTGCCCTGGCCGGCCCTCTCTCTCCACTAAGGCCCATGTGGCCCATTAGTTCTCCAGGGGGGTTCTGGTAACCCTCCGGCACTCCGGTTTTCTCCGAAATCACCCGGAACACTTCCAGTGTCCGAACATAGCCGTCCAATATATCAATATTTATGTCTCGACCATTTCGAGAGTCCTCGTCATGTCTGTGATCACATCCGGGACTCCTAACTATCTTCGGTACATCAAAACACGTAAACTCATAATACCGATCGTCACCGATCTTTAAGCGTGCGGACCCTACGGGTTCGAAAACTATGTAGACATGACCGAGACACGTCTCCGGTCAATAACCAATAGCGGAACCTGGATGCTCATATTGGCTCCTACATATTCTACGAATATCTTTATCGGTCAAACCGCATAACAACATACATTGTTCGCTTTGTCAACGGTATGTTACTTGCCCGAGATTCGATCGTCGGTATCTCAATACCTAGTTCAATCTCGTTACCGGCAAGTCTCTTTACTCATTCCGTAATGCATCATCCCGCAACTAACTCATTAGTCACATTGCTTGCAAGGATTATAGTGATGTGCATTACCGAGAGGGCCCAGAGATACCTCTCCGACAATCGGAGTGACAAATCCTAATCTCGATCTATGCCAACTCAACAAACACCATCGGAGACACCTGTAGAGCACCTTTATAATCACCCAGTTATGTTGTGACGTTTGATAGCACACAAAGTGTTCATCCGGTATTCGGGAGTTGCATAATCTCATAGTCATAGGAACATGTATAAGTCATGAAGAAAGCAATAGCAACATACTAAACGATCAAGTGCTAAGCTAACGGAATGGGTCAAGTCAATCACATCATTCTCTAATGATGTGATCCCGTTAATCAAATGACAACTCATGTCCATGGCTAGCAAACTTAACCATCTTTGATTCAACGAGCTAGTCAAGTAGAGGCATACTAGTGCCACTTTGTTTGTCTATGTATTCACACATGTACTAAGTTTCCAATTAATACAATTCTAGCATGAATAATAAACATTTATCATGATATAAGGAAATATAAATAACAACTTTATTATTGCCTCTAGGGCATATTTCCTTCAGTCTCCCACTTGCACTAGAGTCAATAATCTAGATTACACAGTAATGATTCTAACACCCATGGAGTCTTGGTGCTGATCATGTTTTGCTCGTGAGAGAGGCTTAGTCAACGGGTCTGCAACATTCAAATCTGTATGTATTTTGCAAATCTCTATGTCTCCCTCCTTGACTTGATCGCGGAAACATGAAAAAAAATCATCACATACAAGGAAACATGAGATTTGGTGGAAGAGAGAAGGCAATTGGAGGTGGAGCACAGCGAACAAAGTGCAAGATGGAACATGCTCATACCCGCGCTCGTACCGTCTGCCGTTGTCTCCAAGAGGTCCACCTGACCAACATTTATTAAGGGATCGATGCCAAATTCTCAATAGGGAGAGCATCATTCGTGAAAAAAGGAGAATCATAACCATCTTCCAACCCTTGCCGCCGCCATTTCCAATCTCATCTCCACAGCCGCCACAACCATCATCACTGCAGCCATCCATCTCCAAGTTAGTCTACTTTTAATCGGTGTATCGCATTCGAAAACTATTGTAAGACATATATCAATCAATCATTCATCTTTATGTTATCTTCAATGAGTTCATCTTATGATCCGATCGCCATGCGTGAGTAATTTGGTAAGGCAATGAGTTGAGGCACTGCCTTGCCACCCGATGTATTTGTGGAAGGGATCGTTGGAGTGACTCTGTATATTTGACGTTATTTGTATGCGTCTGATTGCAACGAAATTGTCTCTTGTCTTGTTGTCGATCTAAGGCCCTGCAGGAACCCAGGATCTTATAGATCGATCAAGGAGAAGGTAAAGAGAAAGGAGGACGTGGAACACTATCCCGAACAGAAGTGAGAGAGGGGGTTAGTACGGTAGCGGAAAGCTATTCCTTGGGAATGAATGACATGTCGTCATTAAACGCCCAATGCTTTTGTCTGAATAATCGAGGTAACCCCAAGTGACGGTAAGGGCCATCGATTGGACAATTGACTCTTGATGTGTTGGGCAACGTAGTAGAAAACAAAAAATTCGGCCTACAAATCAAAATCCTAGGATCATTATGAAGATGCATACAAGCTTAGAGCTTATCGTTGCCAACTTCAAGTTGCCGCGGAAGAAGAGTTCGTGTAGATCATTCTTGAAGTCCTGCAAACCATCCCACGAACAGTGTCTCTTGAACGAAGATCCGAAGCACGATATCTCTAAGGATTGCATGCATACAATATCGAAGATCCGATAACGCTTCGCCGTCCAGAACTAGGCGTCGCCAAAGAACTAGAGGAGGGAGGAAGAGCATTGTGGCGTCTCTACTTTTCTAAATAACTAGAGAATTTGAGATAGAGGGGGCACCTAGAACTTGAGAGAGAACTTGTGTCTCATGGGGACGCTGAGCTCCTCTTGCTTACTGGGGTTGAACTGCATCTCTCTTCGTCGCTTTAGGCAGTGATTTTGTGAAAGAAGAAGAGGTCTGGTGCGTTGAATGGTCGTGGGGTTGGTTTTTTGTATCCAAAGACGAGTGAGGTGAGCGATCGACTACTTGGGTCATGCATTCATGGCGACGGGGCGGGCTAAGGTGTTATGAAGAATGGGGGTAGCTACCTGGTAAGTATGTGAGGCAATCCCCGGAGAAATGGCCCTTGAAATCGTTTGGATGGTTCGGCCCGTAAGCTCCCTGTCTAATCACTCTAGATGGTGTGAATTGTTCAAGCTTCTCTCCATTGAAAAGAACTGAAAATGAGACTGACTGGACCATACCCATAACTGTGTCTACCCAAGCCTGGGCAAAACCAAGTTTCTAAGTAATATCTTGTAGATATGGCCACTCAAGTCTATCATATGCTTTCATCATGTCCAACTTTAGAGCATAAAAATCGTTTGACTTAGCATTGTTTCTCTTCATAAAATGCAAACACTCATAAGCACAAATTATGTTATCTGTGATAAGCCTACCTCGGACAAAACTGATTGTTCATCAAAGATAATATCAGGGAGAATGAGATTGAGGCTGTTTGCATAAGCTAATTGGACAAAACTAATTGAGTTGAGTTGGATTGAAAACCTTGGGAATAACGACAAGAACCGTATCATTGATTAAATGTACGTAAAGTCTCTTGGGCAGGAGTAACTGTTGGAAATATGCCCTAGAGGCAATAATAAATTGGTTATTATTATATTTCCTTGTTCATGATAATCGTTTATTATCCATGCTAGAATTGTATTGATAGGAAACTCAAATACATGTGTGGATACATAGACAACACCATGTCCCTAGTAAGCCTCTAGTTGACTAGCTCGTTGATCAATAGATGGTTACGGTTTCCTGACCATGGACATTGGATGTCGTTGATAACGGGATCACATCATTAGGAGAATGATGTGATGGACAAGACCCAATCCTAAGCCTAGCACAAGATCGTGTAGTTCGTTTGCTAAGTGCTTTTCTAATGTCAAGTATCATTTCCTTAGACCATGAGATTGTGCAACTCCCGGATACCGTAGGAATGCTTTGGGTGTACCAAATGTCACAACGTAACTGGGTGGCTATAAAGGTGCACTACAGGTATCTCCGAAAGTGTCTGTTGGGTTGGCACGAATCGAGACTGGGATTTGTCACTCCGTGTAAACGGAGAGGTATCTCTGGGCCCACTCGGTAGGACATCATAATAATGTGCACAATGTGACCAAGGAGTTGATCACGGGATGATGTGTTATGGAACGAGTAAAGAGACTTGCCGGTAACGAGATTGAACAAGGTATCGGGATACCGACGATCGAATCTCGGGCAAGTACTATACCGATAGACAAAGGGAATTGTATACGGGATTAATTGAATACTCGACATCGTGGTTCATCCGATGAGATCATCGAGGAGCATGTGGGAGCCAACATGGGTATCCAGATCCCGCTGTTGGTTATTGACCGGAGAGTCGTCTCGGTCATGTCTGCGTGTCTCCCGAACCCGTAGGGTCTACACACTTAAGGTTCGGTGACGCTAGGGTTATAGAGATATTAGTATGTGGTAACCCGAAAGTTGTTCGGAGTCCCGGATGAGATCCCGGACATCACGAGGAGTTCCGGAATGGTCCGGAGGTAAAGGTTTATATATGGGAAGTCTTATTTTGGTCGCCGGAAAAGTTTCGCGCATTATCGGTATTGTACCGGGAGTGCCGAAAGGGATCCGGGGGTCCACCTGCCCCGGGGGGGCCACATGGGCTGTAGGGGTGTGCGCCTTGGCCTATATGGGCCAAGGGCACCAGCCCCAAGAGGCCCATGCACCAAGAGATAAGATAAAGGAGAGTCCTAAAGGGGGAAGGCACCTCCGAGGTGCCTTGGGGAGGATGGACTCCTCCCTGGCCGCACCCTTCCTTGGAGGAAGGGCCAAGGCTGCGCCCCCCCTCTCCCTTGGCCCTATATATAGTGGGGGGAGGGAGGGCAGCAATATCTAAGCCCTGGCGCCTCCCTCTCCCTCCCGTGACACCTCTTCCTCCCCGCTTGCGCTTGGCGAAGCCCTGCCGGGATCCCGCTACTTCCACCACCACGCCGTCGTGCTGCTGGATCTCCATCAACCTCTCCTCCCCCTTGCTGGATCAAGAAGGAGGAGACGTCGCTGCTCTGTACGTGTGTTGAACGCGGAGGTGCCGTCCGTTCGGTGCTAGGATCATTGGTGATTTGGATCACGACGAGTACGACTCCATCAACCTCGTTCTCTTGAACGCTTCCGCTCGGGATCTACAAGGGTATGTAGACGCACTCCTTCCCCCTCGTTGCTAGTAAACTCCATAGATTGATCTTGGTGATGCGTAGAAAATTTTGAATTTCTGCTACGTTCCCCAACAGTGGCATCATGAGCTAGGTCTATGCGTAGTTTCTATGCACGAGTAGAACACAAAGTAGTTGTGGGCGTTGATTTTGTCAATTTACTTGCCGTTACTAGTCTTATCTTGATTTGGCGGCATCGTGGGATGAAGCGGCCCGGACCGACCTTACACGTACACTTACGTGAGACAGGTTCCACCGACTGACATGCACTAGTTGCATAAGGTGGCTAGCGGGTGTCTGTCTCTCCCACTTTAGTCGGATCGGATTCGATGAAAAGGGTCCTTATGAAGGGTAAATAGAAATTGGCATATCACGTTGTGGCTTTTGCGTAGGTAAGAAACGTTCTTGCTAGAATCCCATAGCATCCACGTAAAACATGCAACAACAATTAGAGGACGTCTAACTTGTTTTTGCAGGGTATGCTATGTGATGTGATATGGCCAAAAGGATGTGATGAATGATATATGTGATGTATGAGATTGATCATGTTCTTGTAATAGGAATCACGACTTGCATGTCGATGAGTATGACAACCGGCAGGAGCCATAGGAGTTGTCTTAATTTATTGTATGACCTACGTGTCAATGAAAACGCCATGTAATTACTTTACTTTATTGCTAACTGTTAGCCATAGTAGTAGAAGTAATGGTTGGCGAGACAACTTCATGAAGACACGATGATGGAGATCATGATGATGGAGATCATGGTGTCATGCCGGTGACGAAGGTGATCATGCCGCGCCTCGAAGATGGAGATCAAAAGGCGCAAGATGATATTGGCCATATCACGTCACTTTATGATTTGCATGTGATGTTTATCATGTTTACATCTTATTTGCTTAGAACGACGGTAGCATAAATAAGATGATCCCTCACTAAAATTTCAAGAGACGTGTTCCCCCTAACTATGCACCATTGCGAAGGTTCGTTGTTTCGAAGCACCACGTGATGATCGGGTGTGATAGATTCTAACGGGTGTTGATGAGCCTAGCATGTACAAACATGGCCTCGGAACACATGCGAAACACTTAGGTTGACTTGACGAGCCTAGCATGTACAGACATGGCCTCGGAACACAAGAGATCGAAAGGTCGAACATGAGTCGTATAGTAGATGCGGTCAACATGGAGATGTGCACCGATGATGACTAGTCCGTCTCACGTGATGATCGGACACGGCCTAGTTTGACTCGGATCATGTATCACTTAGATGACTAGAGGGATGTCTATCTGAGTGGGAGTTCATTAATCAGATGAACTTCATTATCATGAACATAGTCAAAAGGTCTTTGCAAATTATGTCATAGCTTACGATTTAGTTCTACTGTTTAAGATATGTTCCTAGAGAAAATTTAGTTGAAAGTTGGTAGTAGCAATTATGCGGACTGGGTCCGTAAACTGAGGATTGTACTCATTGCTACACAGAAGGCTTATGTCCTTAATGCACCCCTCAGTGTGCTGAACCTCAGCGTCGTCTATAGATGTTGCGGAACATCTGACATACACATTTTGATGACTACGTGATAGTTCAGTGCGTAATGCTAACGGTTTAGAATTGTGGCACCAAAGACGTTTTTGAAACGTCGCAGAACATATGAGATATTCCGAAGACTGAAATTGAGATTTCAGACTAGTGCCCACGTCAAGAGGTATGAGACCTCTGACAAGTTTCTTAAGCCTGCAGACTAAGGGAGAAAAGCTCAATCGTTGAGCATGTGCTCAGATTGTCTGAGTACCACAATCGCTTGAATCGAGTGGGAGTTAATCTTCCAGATGAGATAGTGATGGTTCTCCATAGTCACTGCCACCAAGCTATTAGAGCTTCGTGATGAACTATAACATATCAGGGATAGATATGATGATCCTTGAGCTATTCGCAATGTTTGACACCGCGAAAGTAGAAATCAAATAGGAGCATCAATTGTTGATGGTTAGTAAAACCACTAGTTTCAAGAAGGGCAAGGGCAAAAGGGATACTTCATGAAACAGCAAATCATTTACTGCTCTAGTGAAGAATCCCAAGGTTGAATCCAAACCCGAGAGTAAGTGCTTCTGTAATGAGGGGAACGGTCACTGAAGCAAAACTACCCTAGATACGTGGTAGATGAGAAGGCAGGCAAGGTTGACAGAAGTATATTGGATATACATTATATGAATGTGTACTTTACTAGTACTCCTAGCAGCACCAGGGTATTAGATACCGGTTCGGTTGCTAAGAGTTAGTAACTCGAAATAAAAGCTGCGGAATAAACGGAGACTAGCTAAAGGTGAGATGACGATATGTGTTGGAAGTGTTTCCAATGTTGATGTGATCAAGCATCGCATGCTCCCTCTACCATCGAGATTGGTGTTTGCGTTGAGCATAAACATGATTGGATTATGTTTATCGCAATACGGTTATTCATTTAAGGAGAATAATGGTTACTCTGTTTATTTGAATAATACCTTCAATGGTCTTGCACCTAAAATGAATCTCGATCGCAGTGATACACATGTTCGTGCCAAAAGATATAAAATAGTAATGATAGTACCACATACTTGTGGCACTGCCATTTGAGTCATATTGGTATAGAACGCATGAAGAAGCTCCATGTAGATGGATCTTTGGACTCACTCGTTTTTGAAAAGATTGAGACATGCGAACCATGTCTATTGGTATATATGCATGAAGAAACTCCATGCAGATGGATCGTTTGGACTCACTTGATTTTGAATCACTTGAGACATGCAAATCATACCACATGGGCAAGATGACTGAAAGGCCTCGTTTTTCAGTAAGATGGAACAAGAGAGCAACTTGTTGGAAGTAATACATTTTGATGTATGCAGTCCGATGAGTGCTGAGGCATGCAGTGGATATCGATATGTTGTTACTTCACAGATGATTTGAGTAGATGCTGAGAATATTTACTTGATGAAACACAAGTCTGAATTATTGAAAGGTTCAAGTAATTTCAGAGTGAAGTTGAAGATCGTCGTGACAAGAGGATAAAATGTCTATGATATGATCATAGAGATATCTGAGTTACGAGTTTGGCACACAATTAAGACATTGTGGAAAGTGTTTCACAATTAATACCGCCTGGAACACCACAGTGTGATGGTGTGTCCGAACATCATAACTCCACCCTATTGGATATGGTACATGCCATGTTGTCTCTTATCGAATTACCACTATCGTTTATGGGTTAGGCATTAGAGATAACCGCATTCACTTTAAAAGGGGCACCACGCAATTCCGTTGAGACGACACCGTTTAGAGAAACCTAAGTTGTCGTTTCTTAAAAGTTTGGGGCTGCGAAGCTTATGTGAAAAAGTTTCAAGCTGATAAGCTCGAACCCAAAGCGGATAAATGCATCTTCATAGAAAACCCAAAACAGTTGGGTATACCTCCTATTTCAGATTTGGAAGCAAAAGTAATTGCTTCTAGAAACGAGTCCTTTCTCGAGGAAAAGTTTCTCTCGAAAGAATTGAGTGGGAGGATGGTGGAGACTTGATGAGGTTATTGAACCATAACTTCAACTAGTGTGTAGCAGGGCACAGGAAGTTGTTCCTGTGGCACCTACACCAATTGAAGTGGAAGCTTATGATAGTGATCATGAAACTTCGGATCAAGTCACTACCAAACCTCGTAGGACGACGAGGATGCGTACTACTTCAGAGTAATGCGTAATCCTGTCTTGGAAGTCATGTTGTTGGACAACGATGAACCTATGAGCTGTGGAGAAGCGATGGTGGGCCCGGATTCCTACGAATGGCTCGAGGCCATGAAATCCGAGATAGAATCCATGTATCAGAATAAAGCATGGACTTTGGTGAACTTGCCCGATGATCGGCAAGCCATTGAGATAAATGGATCTTTAAGAAGAAGACGGACGTGGACGGTAATGTTACCGTCTATGAAGCTCGACTTGTGGCAAAGAGTATTTTCACAAGTTCAAGGAGTTGACTACGATGAGATTTTCTCATCCGTAGCGATGCTTAAGTCCATCGGAATCATGTTAGCATTAGCTGCATTTATGAAATCTGGCAGATGGATGTCAAAAACAAGTTTCCTTACCAGTTTTCGTAAGGAAAGGTTGTATGTGATACAATCAGAAAGGTTTTGTCGATCCTAAGGATGCTAAAAGGTATGCTAGCTCCAGCGATCCTTCCATGGACTAGAGCAAGCATCTCGGAGTCAGAATATACGCTTTGATGGAGTGATCAAAGTTTTTGGGTTTATACAAAGTTTGTTAGAAACTTGTATTTACAATAAAGTGAGTGGGAGCGCTACAACATTTCTGACAAGTATATGTGAATGACATATTGTTGATCCGAAATGATGTAAAATTTCTGGAAAGCATAAATGGTTGTTTGAAAGGAGTTTTTCAAAGGAAGACCTGGATAAAGCTGCTTACATATTGGGCATCAAGATCTATAGAGATAGATCAAGACGCCTGATGATACTTTCAAAGAACGCACACCTTGACATGATTTTGAAAGAGTTCAAAATAGATCAGCAAAGAAGGAGTTCTTGGCTGTGTTACAAGGTGTGAGTATTGAGTAAGACTCAAGACCTGACCACAGAAGAAGAGAGAGAAAGGACGAAGGTCGTCCCCTATGCTTTAGACGTGGGCTCTACAATATGCTATGCTGTGTACCGCACATGAAGTGTGACTTGCCATGAGTTGGTCAAGGGGTACAATAGTGATCCGGGAATGGATCACATGACAGCGGTCGAACTTATCCTTAGTATCTAGTGGACTAAGGAATTTTCTCGATTATGGAGGTGAAAAGGAGTTCGTCGTAAAGGGTTATGTCGATGCGAATTTTGACACTAATCCGGATGACTCTGAGTAGTAAACCGGATTCGTATAGTAGAGCAGTTATTTGAAATGGCTCCAAGTAGCGCGTAGTAGCATCCACAAGATGACATAGATATTCGTAAAGCACACACGGATCTGAAAGGTTCAGACCCGTTGAATAATAACCTCTCTCACAAGCATAACATGATCAAACCAGAACTCATTGAGTGTTAATCACATAGTGATGTGAACTAGATTGTTGACTCTAGTAAACTCTTTGGATGTTGGTCACATGGTGATGTGACCTGTGAGTGTTAATCACATGGTGATGTGAACTAGATTATTGACTCTAGTGCAAGTGGGAGACTGTTGGAAATATGCCCTAGAGGCAATAATAAATTGGTTAATATTATATTTCCTTGTTCACGATAATCGTTTATTATCCATGCTAGAATTGTATTGATAGGAAACTCAAATACATGTGTGGATACATAGACAACACCATGTCCCTAGTAAGCCTCTAGTTGACTAGCTCGTTGATCAATAGATGGTTACGGTTTCCTGACCATGGACATTGGATGTCGTTGATAACGGGATCACATCATTAGGAGAATGATGTGATGGACAAGACCCAATCCTAAGCCTAGCACAAGATCGTGTAGTTCGTTTGCTAAGTGCTTTTCTAATGTCAAGTATCATTTCCTTAGACCATGAGATTGTGCAACTCCCAGATACCGTAGGAATGCTTTCGGTGTACCAAACGTCACAACGTAACTGGGTGGCTATAAAGGTGCACTACAGGTGTAACACCCCGCATGTAACTTGCCATATTTGTAACTCCGACTCTTGCCATTTTCGCCTATGTGTTATGATATTCCCTCCGTTGTCGGGTTTTTGTCTTTCGTTTTGTATTTTGTCATGTCATGCATTTCATATCATGTCATCATGTGCATTGCATTTGCATACGTGTTCGTCTCTTGCATCTGAGCATTTTCCCCATTGTCCGTTTTGCAATCCGGCGCTCCTATCTCCTCCGGCGCATCCCTCTTGTTTTCTTTCGTGTGCGGGTGTCAAACTTTCTCGGAATGGACCGAGGCTTGTCATGTGGCCCTAGTATACCACCCGGAAACCACCGGTCAAGTTTCGTTCCATTCGGAGGTCGTTTGGTACTCCATCGGTTAACCGGGCATCCGTCATGTCCATTTGTGTGTCCAGCAAAAACCCCCTCTAAAACCAGCCCAAAACCCCTCCAAGTCATCTCCATGCTCTAGGTCATTCGATCACGATCGTGTGGGCGAAAACCGCACCTCATTTGGACTCTCCTAGCTCCCCCTACCTATAAAACTCCATCCCCTCCCGTATACATTCGCAGTCCCCGAAACCCTAAAAATCCCCTCTCCGCGGGCGGACGCGTCCAGCGCCCGCCGGACATCCGCGCCGCCGCCCCGAGCCAGTGGCGAGCCGCCACGTGGCACCCGTCCGCC
>NC_057808.1:68628945-68634949 GCF_018294505.1 Triticum aestivum | reverse complement strand
GACCTCGCCGCCATCGCCGGCCCCGGCCCCGCCGCCGCCGGCCGCCGTGCACCGCACCGCCGCCTTGCTCCGGCCTCCCTCCGCCAGCGCCGCACCGCGCCCCCTCCCTCCGGTCGCCGCCCCGCCTCGCTTTCCCTCTCCTCCGGCCGTCGCCGACGGGCCCGAGCCCGAGCTCCCTCGGCTGCAGCCCCGATCCAGATCGGTATAACCCTAGCGTTGACTTTTCCCCGTTCCCCGATTTTTCGAAGTCATATTTTTTCACAGCAAGTTCTCATGTTCTTCAGTGCGTAACTCCTCGCATGTAGCTCCGATTCGCGCGTATAATATGTCAAATTGTTCGCCTCGTGATGCTCTACATTTTGTTCAATTGCACCATGTTCATTAGAGGTCATCTTGATGCCCAAATTTCTGTTGGAAGAGGGCTAGTTGCTGTTATTCTCTGGTTCTTATCAGAACTTGGAGATTTGTCATTTTTGTATCTTTAATTCTGTGCATCTTATGGGCATGAGCTCTACATGTGTTTTGAAGTATGCCATGCCATATTTCCAAGGGTGTATGCCATGTATTTTTGTGATCTCTGTGGTGACTAGCACAAGCATGCAAAGTAGGCTCCGTAATATTTCTGATTTCAGGGACTTGGTGATTTCTCCAAGTCCTTGTCTGCTGTTATTTCGTTGTCATGTAAACTTGATGCTACAGAGAGATCCATGCATATTTTGGAGATGTTCAGTAAGGAAGTTTTGTAGATATAGTTGTAGTTGATCCATTTCTGTAATTGTTTGCAATTATGGGTGCCATAGCATGACTCAATCTTGCTCTACTTTTGCTATAAAATATTTCTGGCAGATTCTTAACATGATATGCAATTTTGCCAAGCTTATTGTAGTTGATCCATCCATGCTATGCAATTGTTCTTGCCATGGATAGCTTCATAAACATGCCATCTTTCTGTAGGTGTACTTGGTTTGTCATGCATTGCTCTGTAGTGAGTGCATCAAGCTCACCAACATGCCTACATATTATTATTTCTGCCATGCTCTGTTCTCTGCTAAGTCTGAAACCTGATAACGAAACTTGCTATATTTACATGCTTGCCATCATATCTTCTGATCCTTTTTGGCTTATGGTCAGTAAGGGACTTTTGTCATGTGCTTTTATTAGAATACTTTCATGCCTTGTTTTGCTATGTTAAGTTCCTGTAACATGTTGATTTCGTGCTCTGAACATTGCTACCTGATGCTGTTTTCTGCCATGTCCAGTTTTTCACCAAGTCTGTGAACCTGCTATCTTTTGCACTTTTGCCATGCTTGTTTGAGCTTGTTATGTTGTGAACTAGCCATAGCTCAGTGTTCATCTTTTGTCAAGCATCTCCTGTAGATTACTGCCATATGCTTTGTTTCTATGTTGGAGTGCTGTAGCATTGTTGCTTGTTGCATTTTAAGTGCTATCATGTTGTTATTCACAGATTCGTGTCATTCTTGTTTTGCTTGCCATTTGCAAACCGTGCATCCGTTTCCGGTGATCTTTATATCGATTTCGACCGAAATCATCTCATCTTTCCAGTGGCATGCTTGGTTTGCCAAGTTACTACCATGTTCATCATTTTTCCTTCCGGAGCACGCATATGCATCGCATATCATACATGTTTTGCATCATGTTGCTTGTGCATTTCTCGTGACTGATTGTGGTTCCGTTGCTTGTGTTCTTGTCTTGGGTAGAGCCGGGAGACGAGTTCGTGAATGAGGAACCTGTTGAGTATGCTTACGAGGATCAAGCTTTCGACAACTCTGAGAACCTTGCAGGCAAGATGACCACCCCTCGAAATCACTTCTATCTTTGCTATGCTAGTTGTTCGTTCTATTGCCATGCTGCGCTACCTATCACTTGCTATATCATGTCTCCCATTGTGCCATGTCAGCCTCTAACCATCCTTTCCTAGCAAACCGTTGTTTGGCTAAGTTACCGCTTTTGCTCAGCCCCTCTTATAGCGTTGCTAGTTGCAGGTGAAGTCGAAGTTTGTTCCATGTCGGAACATGGATATGTTGGGATATCACAATATCTCTTATTTAATTAATGCACCTATATATACTTGGTAAAGGGTGGAAGGCTCGGCCTTATGCCTGGTGTTTTGTTCCACTCTTGCCGCCCTAGTTACTATTATACCGGGATTATGTTCCTTGAGTTTGCGTTCCTTACGCGGTCGGGTGATTTATGGGACCCCCTCGACAGTTCGCCTTGAATAAAACTCCTCCAGCAAGGCCCAACTTTGGTTTTACCATTTGCCGCCTAAGCCTTTTTCCCCCGGGTTTTCGCGAGCCCGAGGGTCATCTTATTTTAACCCCCGGGCCAGTGTTCCTCTGAGTGCTGGTCCAAACTAGAGCACCGTGCGGGACCGTCCCTTGGCAACTTGGGTTATGTTGGTACCTGTACGCTTCGCTTAACCGGTGTGCCCTGAGAACGAGATATGTGCAGCTCCTATCGGGATTTGTCGGCACATTCGGGCGGCTTTGCTGGTCTTGTTTTACCATTGTCGAAATGTCTTGTAAACCGGGATTCCGAGACTGATCGGGTCTTTCCGGGAGAAGGTTTTTCTTTCGTTGACCGTGAGAGCTTATGATGGGCTAAGTTGGGACACCCCTGCAGGGTATTATCTTTCGAAAGCCGTGCCCTCGGTTATGAGGCAGATGGGAATTTGTTAATGTCCGGTTGTAGATAACTTGTCACTTGACCCCAATTAAAATACATCAACTGCGTGTGTAGCCGTGATGGTCTCTTCTCGGCGGAGTCCGGGAAGTGAACACGGTCTGAGTTATGTATGACGTAAGTAGGTGTTTAGGATCACTTCTTGGTCATTGCTAGTTGACGACCGTTCCGTTGCTTCTCTTCTCGCTCTCTCTTGCGTATGTTAGCCACCATATATGCTTATTGCCGCTGCAGCTCCACCTCACTACACCATCCTTTCCTATAAGCTTAAATAGTCTTGATCTCGCGGGTGTGAGATTGCTGAGTCCTCGTGACTCACAGATTCTACCAAAACAGTTGCAGGTGCCGACGATGCCAGTGCAGATGATGGGGTCGATCTCAAGTGGGAGTTCGATGAGGAATGTGGTCGTTACTATGCGTCTTTTCCTGATGATCAGTAGTGGAGCCCAGTTGGGACGATCGGGGATCTAGCATTTGGGGTTGTCTTATTTTCATTTGGATCTTGACGGTAGACGGTCTATATGTTTGTATTTTGGATGATGTATGAATAATATTTATGTATTGTGTGAAGTTGCGATTGTAAGCCAACTCTTTATCCCATTCTTGTTCATTACATGGGATTGTGTGAAGATGACCCTTCTTGCGACAAAACCACTATGCGGTTATGCCTCTAAGTCGTGCCTCGACACGTGGGAGATATAGCCGCATCGTGGGCGTTACAAGTTGGTAATCAGAGCCATCCCCGACTTAGGAGCCCCTGCTTGATCGAATCGCTGGCGTTGTTGAGTCTAGAACAAAAATGTTTTGAGTCTTAGGATTATATATATCGGAGAGTAGGATTCTTTTTACTCCTCAGTCCCTTCGTCGCTCTGGTGAGGTCTCCTGACGTAGAAGTTTTGACTATTCTCTCCTCAAATTTCACTAAAAAAAATTTAGGATCACGCGGGTATATTGGAATCGTTCCGATGGTTTTGTGACGAGAACATTGTTCTTGGTGCCTCCTGACATTTAGGGGTTGTGGCAGTGTCTCGGGGAGTTGAGCTCCGAGGTGTTGTCGTCACAATTTTATCGTTGCAGTTCTGGAATACCTGAGTTTCGCCGACATCGAAATCTCTTTTATGCAATTGTTGGTGAGATCACCTCGACGCCACCCAGTACTGGGGCGGGAGTTCGGGAGTATTGCCATAACTTGTATAACGGATGTTTTTCGAAGGTTGAGGTAAACGATTTCCGAAGGTTTCTTGGTTATGTGTTGATGGATGGATACAGCTGGATCTAGGGATTGCTAGTTTGGGTGATATATTTTGTGTCCCCTGTATCCCCTACACCAGATTGCATAACCAGAAAGTTTCGGGAGTTTATAAGTGGGAATTCAAGTAGCCTTAGGATATCTTTCCGACAGGCGCATGATATGAGATTGGGGTTCGACGTCTAGTGGTCCGCCTTTCCACGGTTGATTTTACAGTGGTCTCGTAGTGTCTTAAAGAGTCCATGGCTATGCCGACTCGGGGACGCTTCGTATGTCATGTGCACAGCCTTGTACATGATGGTGATGTACGATTGAGCCCGTGTGGGCCCCACCACGAAAACTTCGGACGAAATATCTATCATATGTTTGTTCCGGCTTATTCTGCTAGCCAATATTTTGTTTTGTTTTGTATTGTGGTATTCGAGTTGGTTCGAAGTCATATGTTGATTCCATATCTTTTTAAGTGGCTTCTCAACTTATGGAAGTGTGATGATTTACTACGGAATTCATTCGTTCATCTTCGTTCGAATGTTTATTGTGAAGACTATATGTTGCAATTTCTATCCGTTGATTCTACTTATCTATTTGTCTATCAAGATGCTAACGGATGTCACCCTCTTTAGGATGGCTCCGCCAACGCGTCAGAATCCGGATCGCAATGAAGGGAGTCAAGCGAACCCTCCTCCACCACCTCCACCTCCGGAGGCATGGCAGGCTATCATGGCAGCCACCAACGCCAATGCTCAGATGATTCTGCAACTCTTGCAAGTGTCGTACTCCTCTCAATTGGTCAGAGACTGGTGAACGCCAACTTCTTGGCAATGACTTAATCACTGAAGCTGAAGAAATGTGTAAAGTCATACGTGATAATCTCAAAGCCGCGCAATCGCGCCAGAAGAGTTACTATGATAGTAAGCACCGTGATTTGGCTTTCGAGATCGGAGACCATGTCTACCTCCGCGTCTCTCCAATGAAAGGCACTCGTCGCTTCGGTATCAAAGGGAAGCTTGCCCCTAGATACGTGGGTCCTTTCAAGATCATTGGCAAAAGAGGCGACCTCGCCTATCAACTTGAGCTTCCTTCCAAATTCGCGAACGTGCACGATGTGTTCCACGTGTCACAGCTCCGCAAGTGCTTCAAGACGCCTGAGCGCACTATTAACTTCGAAGAGATTGACCTCCAAGAAGATTTGTCTTATCATGAGCACCCCGTTGCTATTCTTGAAGAAACTGAGCGCAAGACACGCAACAAGTCAATCAAATTCCTGAAAGTGAAGTGGTCGCACCATTCCGACCGGGAAGCCACCTGGGAACGCGAGGACCTTCTCCGTTCCGAATATCCGGAGTTCTTTCAGTCCTAGATCTCGGGACGAGATCCTCTCGTAGTGGTGGAGTGTTGTAACACCCCGCATGTAACTTGCCATATTTGTAACTCCGACTCTTGCCATTTTCGGCTATGTGTTATGATATTCCCTCCGTTGTCGGGTTTTTGTCTTTCGTTTTTTATTTTGTCATGTCATGCATTTCATATCATGTCATCATGTGCATTGCATTTGCATACGTGTTCGTCTCTTGCATCCGAGCATTTTCCCCATTGTCCGTTTTGCAATCCGGCGCTCCTATCTCCTCCGGCGCATCCCTCTTGTTTTCTTTCGTGTGCGGGTGTCAAACTTTTTCGGAATGGACCGAGGCTTGTCATGTGGCCCTAGTATACCACCCGGAAACCACCGGTCAAGTTTCGTTCCATTCGGAGGTCGTTTGGTACTCCATCGGTTAACCGGGCATCCGTCATGTCCATTTGTGTGTCCAGCAAAACCCCCCTCTAAAACCATCCCAAAACCCCTCCAAGTGATCTCCATGCTCTAGGTCGTTCGATCACGATCGTATGGGCGAAAACCGCACCTCATTTGGACTCTCCTAGCTCCCTCTACCTATAAAACTCCATCCCCCCGTATACATTCGCAGTCCCCGAAACCCTAAAAGTCCCCTCTCCGCGGGCGGACGCGTCCACCGCCCGCCGGACATCCGCGCCGCCGCCCCGAGCCACTGGCGA
>NC_057808.1:68617149-68628464 GCF_018294505.1 Triticum aestivum | reverse complement strand
CCGTGCACCGCACCGCCGCCTTGCTCCGGCCTCCCTCCGCCGGCGCCGCACCGCGCCCCCTCCCTCCGGCCGCCGCCCCGCCTCGCTTTCCCTCTCCTCCGGCCGTCGCCGACGGGCCCGAGCCCGAGCTCCCTCGGCTGCAGCCCCAATCCAGATCGGTATAACCCTAGCGTTGACTTTTCCCCGTTCCCCGATTTTTCGAAGTCATATTTTTTTCACAGCAAGTGCTCATGTTCCTCAGTGCGTAACTCCTCGCATGTAGCTCCGATTCGCGCGTATAATATGTCAAATTGTTCGTCTCGTGATGCTCTACATTTTGTTCAATTGCACCATGTTCATTAGAGGTCATCTTGATGCCCAAATCTCTGTTGGAAGAGGGCTAGTTGATGTTATTCTCTGGTTCTTATCAGAACTTGGAGATTTGTCATTTTTGTATCTTTAATTCTGTGCATCTTATGGGCATGAGCTCTACATGTGTTTTGAAGTATGCCATGCCATCTTTCCAAGGGTGTATGCCATGTATTTTTGTGATCTCTGTGGTGACTAGCACAAGCATGCAAAGTAGGCTCCGTAATATTTCTGATTTCAGGGACTAGGACATCATCATAATGTGCACAATGTGACCAAGGAGTTGATCACGGGATGATGTGTTACGGAACGAGTAAAGAGACTTGCCGGTAACGAGATTGAACAAGGTATCGGGATACCGACGATCGAATCTCGGGCAAGTACTATACCGATAGACAAAGGGAATTGTATACGGGATTGATTGAATCCTCGACATCGTGGTTCATCCGATGAGATCATCAAGGAGCATGTGGGAGCCAACATGGGTATCCAGATCCCGCTATTGGTTATTGACCGGAGAGTCGTCTCGGTCATGTCTGCGTGTCTCCCGAACCCGTAGGGTCTACACACTTAAGGTTCGGTGACGCTACGGTTATAGAGATATTAGTATGCGGTAACCCGAAAGTTGTTCGGAGTCCCGGATGAGATCCCGGACGTCACGAGGAGTTCCGGAATGGTCCGGAGGAAAAGATTTATATATGGGAAGTCTTATTTTGGTCGCCGGAAAAGTTTCGCGCATTATCGGTATTGTACCGGGAGTGCCGAAAGGGGTCCGAGGGTCCACCAAGGGGGTCCACCTGCCCCGGGGGGCCACATGGGCTGTAGGGGTGTGCGCCTTGGCCTATATGGGCCAAGGGCACCAGCCCCAAGAGGCCCATGCGCCAAGAGATAAGATAAAGGAGAGTCCTAAAGGGGGAAGGCACCTCCGAGGTGCCTTAGGGAGGATGGACTCCTCCCTGGCCGCACCCTTCCTTGGAGGAAGGGCCAACGCTGCGCCCCCCTCTCCCTTGGCCCTATATATAGTGGGGGGAGGGAGGGCAGCAATATCTAAGCCCTGGCGCCTCCCTCTCCCTCCCGTGACACCTCTTCCTCCCCGCTTGCGCTTGGCGAAGCCCTGCCGGGATCCCGCTACTTCCACCACCACGCCGCCGCGCTGCTGGATCTCCATCAACCTCTCCTTCCCCCTTGCTGGATCAAGAAGGAGGAGACGTCGCTGCTCCGTACGTGTGTTGAACGCGGAGGTGCCGTCCGTTCGGCGCTAGGATCATCGGTGATTTGGATCACGACGAGTACGACTCCATCAACCCCGTTCTCTTGAACGCTTCCGCTCGGGATCTACAAGGGTATGTAGATGCACTCCTTCCCTCTCGTTGCTAGTAAACTCTATAGATTGATCTTGGTGATGCGTAGAAAATTTTGAATTTCTGCTACGTTCCCCAACAGTAAGGATGTGAAGAGAGCAACTAGTTAACGAGCACTCCTTCGGGAGCCTTGCAACGCTCAGCGCCACTTTGACGTGCTCTCAGCCACCCGCCACGTGTCGCGCTTTGGGTGCTCTCTCCAGATTTTTTGTATTGTTCCGCACACGTTTTAAATAATTTTTTCCGGGTTTTTCGACGTTTCAGTTTTCTACCAGTCTTCTTTACCTTTTGGGTTAAAAAATTGTTTTTTTTGCGCGAATAAAACACGTTTTGTTTTCTTCTTCTTTCACGATAGTCACGGTTTTGCTCCGCGAAAGGCACAGTTGTGCTTTCGCGAGAGTCACGGCCGTGCCTTTCGGAAACGAAAAAAAACGCGTTTTCTGTCTTTTTCTTCCGCGAGAGGCACGGTTGTGTTTTCGCGAGAGTCCCGGCCGTGTCTCTCGGAAATGGAAAAATGCGTTTTCTGTTTTCTTCTTCCGCGAGAGGCACGGTTGTGCTTTCACAAGAGTCACAGCCGTGCCTCTCGGAAACGAAAAAAATACGTTTTCTGTTTTTTTCCTTCCGCGAGAGGCACGGTTTTGCTTCCTCGAGAGGTACGGTTGTGCTTTCGCGAGAGTCACGGCCGTGCCTCTCGAAAATGAATTTTTTTCCTTTCGCGAGAGGCACGGTTTTGCTTCCGCGAGAGGCATGGTTGTGCTTTCGCGAGAAACATTTTTACCTGTTGTTCTTTTACATGAGAAACATTTTTTATACACATTAAATATTTTTTAAATGCTTTATAAACATTTTTAAAATTTTTGTGTAAAGTGTTTTTTGTGATATATATATTTAGAATATTTGGAAATATTTAAAAAGTAAAAAATAAATCAAAAAGGTGAAAACATAAAATAAATACGCGGCCGTAATTTCCGGCCTAGCGCACGACCGAGCGGGCCCATTCCGCGCTCGCCTTTACGGTTTACGCGAGGCTGCCGTACGTGTCACCGTAAGCGATACATAAGTGGGAAAAACCTATATGACGCATGTTGCCTCAAGTTGAGAGGTTCCTAGCTCGTTTTTTTTTCAGTTTTGGGAACCTACTAGAAGGTTTCTGAGCTGTTTTTTATTTCCTTTGTCTAATTCCTTTTATTTTTCCTTTTTCCTGGTCTTTATTTTCCAATTTTTCTTTTTCTTTTTCTTTGCCCTTTCGTTTCATTTTTCATTGTTAGATTTTATTTTTGTTTACAGCAAAATGTTTGGTGTGTCAAAATTGTTCGCAATTTCCAAAATGTTTCTGTTTTAAAATTCATTCAGGAGTTTAATTTTTGTGTTTTTCGAGAAAAAAATCAGGTTTTTCAAAAAATTCCCGTTCTTCGAAAAATTGCAATTTTTTGAAAAAATCGTATTAAAATTTCTTCTGGAATTTCCCAAAATGTTTCGGTTCTAAAAAATTCTTCACATTTACAATTTTTTAAAGTGTTTCAAAAAAATATTTCCATTTAAAAAAGTATACATATTTAAAAATATTTGTAATTTTTGAAAAACATTTATGTTTGGAGAAAATGTTTCAGTGAAAATTCTTTACGTCTCATTAAACATTCATTTTACAAAAAATGTTTTTTATAAACATGAACAATTTTTGAAATCCTGAACATTTTCCCAAAAAATCAAAGAACTTCTGAAGTTTTTGAACATTTTTTGTAAAATGTGAACAAGTTTTGTAAACATGATCATTTTTTGAGTTTTGCAAAAAAATGTAAAAACACAAACATTTTTTTGAATTTACGAACAAATTTATGATTCGAGAACATTTTTTTTGGAATTTCAAACAAAAAACTCAAAAACACGTAAGGAAAAAAAAGAAAGAGGAAATGTTGGATATGTGTTTGAATTGGATCTTACAAGCTTGCGCTGCTACGTAATCACTGCTCCCTTCGTCCCATAATATAAAAACATTTTTTACACTGTATTATCTACGGGGGCTAGCATGAAAAGCTTCTCTGCTGGACGTCTCGTGTTCGATCCTAGGTAACGCTCAATATCTTTTCGAATTTATAGTCGCTACAGTGGTCGATCGTTGGCACATTCGCTCGTTCGCTAGTGGGCCGGCCCAGTAGGGGTCGCCTGTGCGTCTGTCCGATAGTCTGCCGCAATAAGCGACACATAGGAGCTCCCCGAAATCACTAATTAAGGAGTACTACTTTCAAAGATCACTCGCACCTCCTCAGGTTGTAACAAGTGGCGCACTACATGCGCGCCACTTGTCGCAGCCTGAGAGTTTTTCCCTTTTTTACATCCGTTTATTCAAAATGTTTTATCTCTTAAATCTTGCGTCCAAATCTCGAACCGTTTTCATCATTGAATTCCTCGCGTTAAGATCTTCAAAACTAGATCCTTTGTTGATAGGTTTTGATGCAAAAACCGGACGAAAAACCAAATCGGGAACACGTTTTTCCCCTTTCCGAAAGAGACATGGTCATGCCTCTCGCGGAAGCGAAACCGTGCCTCTCGCGGAAGAAATAAAAACAGAAAACACATTTTTTCGTTTTCGAGAGGCATGGCTGCGAAGCACAACCATGCCTCCCGTGAAAGGAAAAAAAAGAAAACGCTTTTTTTTCGTTTCCGAGAGGCACGGATATGCCTCTCGCGGAATGAAAAAGCAAACAAAAAAATGAGTTTTTTTTGTTTCCGAGAGGCACCGTCATGCCACTCGCGGAAGCAAAACCGTGCATCTCGCGAAAGGAAAAAAATAGAAAACACGTTTGTTCTGTTTCCGAGAGTCATGGCCGTGCCTCTCGCGAAAGCAAAACTGTGCCTCTCAAGGAAGAAAAAAGTGTTTTTCCATGCAAAAAAACCGAAAAAAAACCGTTTAAAAACCGAAAACGCGTGCGAAAAAAATAAAATAAAAAACAAAATCCGGAGGGAACACCCAGAGCGCGACACGTGGCAGCGGCTGAGAACATGCCAAGTGGCGCGCTCTCAGCCCATCCACAAGTGATCGTTGGGAGGCTCCCGAAGAACCGCCCGCCAACTAGTTGCTCCTGGAGCTCCCACATAGGCGCACCTGTTTTGGCGGACACGGCTATATGCCGCCCGCTGGAAATGGTCCGACCTTGAAACTAGCTGCCGCACCATGGTGATCTCATGGTAATGGCATGCGCCTTTTTTTCTTCATATTTTTGTTTTTTATTACTTTTGTATTATATATATCAAAAAAATACTTTGCGTAAAATTTTGTAAAATTATAATCTTGCATTTGATAAAGGTGAAAGATGAATAGAAAACTGTTTCTATTGAGTGCGAAAATTGAATAAATGTGAATGTAAAAAGTAGAATTGTTAGTCATGTATAGGAAAAAAGTTTATGATAATTATAAAATATCGCACATTTCAGAATAAATGTAAATGTAATTTTGAAAAATGTTTAGACAAATGTGAAAATGGTTGTGTAATTCAATAAAAATGCTTGAAACATTCAAAGAAATGTACGTTACCCTAAAAAAGTCTTCACAAGTTTCAGAAAAGTGTTCGTGATGTTTGAAAAAATTGTTTGTAATACGTACAGAATATTTGCATAGTACAAAAAATGGTTTTTATTATTCAAACAATGTTTTCGTATGTACTTATAAATTTTAACACGAATTTTAAAAATATATTGAAAACTAGTTTTCGTAAAACATTGTAAACATGTATATGAAAATGTTAAACGTATATAAAAAATATTTTACATGTATACAAAAAATATATATTATATATATAATGGTAGACATGTGTTGAGAAAAGCGAAGAAAACCTGGCAAAAGAACAAAAAGGAAAGTGAAGTTACCAAAAAGTCCCAGAAAGAAACAAGGAAAACTGAAATATAATAAAAACCCTAAAGAAAAATCTGAAAAAAAACAAAGAAAATCGAAAGGATAACAAAGAAAAAAGAAAAACCAAAGAAAACAAGCTAAAAACGAAGAAAAGAAAAGAAAACAACATAAAAGATAACAAGACTGAACTGATCGAACGCGGCGACCCGACGTGGGTGAGTGAAGGCATCGAATGTAACAACTAATGAGTGGGGCCATAGTCGTCTGCTCGTAGGCGATTCTATTAGGAATCGGTAAGAGCAAGACATAACCCTAGCGTGTTTCGATCGGCGATACCTAATTCAAATGCGGATCATGGGTTAGCGACCAAATGCGCACCACCGTCCGCGAAATGGGCCTGACCGTTAGTATTTTCTGCATTCTTCTCTCTGTTTTCTTTTTTAAAATTTTAAAATCTTTATTTTTCTTCTCTGTTTGTATTTTTTCCTATTTTTTTAAAATTTGCAATCTTTTTTAAAATTCGTAAATTCCTTTTTACATCATTAACTATTTTTAAATTCATTAACTTTCTAAAAATCTTGAATATTTTTCAAAAGTTGCGATTTTTTTTGTAATCCACAAACAATTTTTTCAAACTTGCGATTTTTTAAAATAGGTATATCTTCAAACTCATCAACATATTTTGATATTCATGAAAATTTTGTTGAATTTGTAATCATTTTTCAAACCCATGAAAACTTCTTTGAATGTACGACCGGTTTCTGAACTTCACAAATATTTTTTGAATTCTTGAACTTTTTTTTGTAATATTGAACATTTTTAAGTTACAAAACATGATCTTTTTTTCCATATTAATGAAGATTTTGCAAAGTTTCGCAAAGGTATTTTGATTTTTTTTAAATGAAAAGGTAGAACAAGAAAAAGAAAGAAAGAAAAAAGGGACGGAAAAAAGTGTCGCCTTGCACCTGGGTTGGCCCAAAACACGCATTGGGGGTGGGGGGGCGTCTTGGGGAGGGATGGGGGCGTGATTTCGGGTGAGTAGCGCTGCGACGGACGTAGCCCGCCGCTATGATTATGGATCTTCGGTTCAAGCTGCCGTTGCCTCCGTCAGAGCTTTGTCGCTGATTTCCCATCCCTTTGACATCATCCGGCCAATGGATCGCCATCTTCCCCTCCCTTAGCTGGAGCTTGCCGCCGTAGGTATCACTGGCTGCTACTCATTTGGATGGTTTTGGCTTCAAAATACCTACATTTTGGATTGGTTTGGATTATAGCAATTTCTATTTGGTCTGATTTAGTTTGTTCGCTGAACATATACGTGTATGGATTAGGCTGGGCTTAGTTTAGATTACAAACTATTCCGAGCTTTAGGTTGGAGAAGATTTTCCTAGTTTGACTTCAACACATCCGGGCAAAGGAAAAGATTGCCAAAATTTGCAAAAGACAAATCCAGAGAAGAAAACCAATGGAATGAAGTTCCAAAGAAATCCAGAAAAGCCGAGAGTGAAATCTGGTCTGTGATAGGATGTAACTCCTATGATGGGGGAGACCAAGAAGCTTGAGACGCACGCAGGCACGCGCGCGCGCGCACACACACGCGCGCGCGGAGAGAGAGAGGAAGGGAGGTTGACTATTCGTCACCCTGGGTGAGGAATAATTATTCTTCACCGCCCTCTATTTTAACATTAATTAACCATAATTTTACGTTTCATAAAATTTATCTTATTTCATACTAAAAAGAGAATGTAAGAAAATATATAATGGCTGTAAAAAATATTTTATGTTACGTAAAATTACAAATGTAAAAACATAGTGTAAAATATACGTAAAATGCAATTTTTTTTGGTCTTATGACCTATATTTTTGTTTCCTTACGCCAAATTTTACATAGTGAATCAATATGAATGTAACTTTATGAACAAAAATATAGGTCATAAGAACAAAAAAAATACATTTTATGTATATTTTACACTATATTTTTACGTTTGTAATTTTACGCAATATAAAATATTTTTTACAGCGATTGTATATTTTCTTACGTTCTTTTTTTATGTATGAAATAAGACAAAATTTACGAAAAATAAAATTACAATGCATTGATGATAAAATAGAGGGAGGTGAGGTAGGTAGATAGATAGATAGATAGAGAGGGTAGCATGAGCACCTCATCGGTAAGGGGCAGCGGATGGTCATGCTACTAGGTGAGGTGGTGGGCACCTCCTCGCCGCAGATCATGCCTCCGCTGTGCAGCACAGCTCTCATCTCCTTTTGTTCTCTCTCAGTCTGGAAATGAAGGAAAAGAGAGAGGAGCCGATATTAGTTATCGGAACCTTCTTGCACATGATTGTAGGGAAAATGAATAAGTAAGATGGGCCATATGTGTCCGACAGTGGTTACTGGAACCTTCTTGCCCATGATTGTAGGGAAAATGGATAAGTAAGATGGGCCATACATGGCCGACAGTAGTTACCGAATCAAGTGGTCATGGGTGCACTGTGTGGAAACACACAAGAGCGAATAGTTACCTTGGGATTGCCAATTGTTCTAGCCCCGAGATTCGTGTGAATTATCCGAGTCGGCCATAGTTGCGTTGCCAGGAGGTTCTCTCATCACAATTTCTGTAGTTTTTTTAGGGAAACAATTTTCGTAGTTTGTTGGTACATGTATAAAGGCTAGGCCCAGTATGCTAGTCCAGTGTACTTGCAGTCTTGCACATAGAATGGCCAACTGGCCCGGTCCATCATATCAAGAAGCGTTCCGGTTGCCTAGTACTCTGTAGGAAATGCATATTTTGTTTGGGATCCATCATGCGTATTTCGCAGTTAGCCTGCAAACGGTACCATCACACATGCCAATGTCTTATGTCCGAGTCATTCAAGAAAAAGAAGAGCAAGAAGACATCAAAAGAGGATGGCCAACTCTTCCTGCCTTTGTAGTAACCTTCTTAGCTACACGAGTTTTGAGTTCTGATTATAAAAAGACAGTTTTGAATTAGGTAAAAACTAGAGATAAACCTCATCTTGTATAGCTTGGAGTAAGGGAAAAGTCTAGTAACAACCTGCGCCTTTGTACTCTGTGATGCCTATTTAAGATGCACGCGTCCCTACCATCAAGGTATACGCTTACCGCAATTCTTTTCATATTACAAGTCAGACTCCCTTTATATACTCTTAAAAAGGAACGGATTTCCCATAGATTGTTAGAATTAAATCCGAGGTATACTGTCGATCATCCGAATACCAAGCAATCACACGAGCACGACACCGAGATTTTTTAACGAAGTTTATCGATATGGCTACATCTCCGGGACATGACTACGGGCGCTCCTCCTTATGACACCGCTACAATACCGCACCCCGGCCGCCTGGGCGCCGGCACACGTCGTCGGCTCCCCCGCATGCCTGTGCTATTATGTTGGCATATGTTACATCGTGTGTTTATCTCCGCTATATATGAGAGGCCTAGGATACAAGTGTCCTACTAGGACACGACTTCATATCCTATATAAACACAATACAATTACAAGTCCAACTGTAACCTACCTTGTACACTATATTCGACACAACTCCAACAAACTCCACCTTGGCGAATATTCTCCACCACCCTGGATTTGTCCATGCGTCAAACTTCCATGTACATTCGACTTGAGCTTATCCCATGAGTATCGCTGCTACTCCAAAGACTCCATGTGACTCCACCTGCAACTTGTAGTCCCTTCTTTTTTTATCACAGTCACTCGACAAAATTAAGTTCCTTGTTACTCGAGTTTGTGCTCCCAACTTCCAGAGTATCAGTCCAACGCCATCACACACCGATCACTGACCTGCGTGAAAATGAACAACTCACATATTGGACGTCACACATAAGAGTTACCTGAACTCAACATCACCGCTCCTTTATTGACTGCCTGTCTGAAAGTTGAATGAATTTGACCATTGCTTGTAGTCATCCCGAGTCAAATTCGCAGTTGCCTCACCACATGTATGACCACCAGAGCCCTGGTCCGTCTCCATGTCCCGTGCATACCGCATGCCTCGCCGCTATTACCGCGTCGAGCCTCTACTGTCCCGGTCGAGTCTCAAGGGTCGCGAACCCACACCACTCAACCCCCACTGCAGAGTACCACCGATCATAACCGACTGATGACGAGTTTCACGCTTTCATCAAACCAGTGGGCTCCAGTCCGAATTACGTGTCACTCGCTTTTCCCCTTTGCTGAATAGGCTTCGACTCTCCGAGCTCTTACGTCGTAGCTTCTCAATCAGCACCAAGTGAAGTCCTCCAGACTCCAGCTCCACCTTCAACATGACTCCATGGTAGATGATCAGTCCACCAACGCGCCCCGTCAACTTCAAGCTCCGTGTATACATCACCTTGAATCAACCCCGCGCCATAGTCTTGTCGAAGCCGCACAAGCCCCGGGCATGTGCACCACGTGTTTTCACGTCCCAGAAGTCGGTCACCATCAGCATCACGCTCCTATATCGTCATCGCCGATCCCACCACCGTCTTCTGTTCCAACCGACTCATGTCGATTTGTCAGACTATCTAATCCGACCCAGCCGAACATATCTGACTGCAACCATGCTGCACCCTGCGTCATGTCCGCCCGCACATCTCCGTGCCTTGCTTTAACGCCCTATGTATGCATGATCCATGAACCTCACGGTAAAACCACGTGTGCACTTAGCAACAAATCCAAAAGAAAAATTGCCTCTTCCGGGTAGCATTCGTGGATGCACCAAACTTGTGTCCAGCAACTCCCAATGCCTTTTCTCTTTTCACCATGTTGCTAACCTCAAGCCACGTACATACCATGTGCAGTTTTTTTAACAAACAAATCTCACCAACGGATGCAGCACCTCCGTACACCAGTGCCTCATCCACGCCTCCGACCTCTCCTGCTCGAGCCTGCATGTGCCTGTAGCGTGCCTGGCCCCCAAGATGCACCAACCCAGCTTTTGGGCCTCGAGGTCCCGCTTGTGCCTTTGCTCGGCCAGGCGCCTGTTGCACGCACCCATTGCTCGCGACACACGCGTCCTGCTATGTGCCCTAGCTGCCGCCGCCTGGATCAGCGGGATCTGACGCTGCTCTTGATTGCTTCCATCTCGCCGACACGCTTCCGAGTTTCCATCAATCCGATGCCTCCTGTCAACTTCGATTTTTCCGAGCTTTGTTGGCCCCGATCGCTTGACATACACAGATCAAACCAATCTCTTCCGCGATTTCTCTCGGCTTCTGCTTATCAACAATCCATGGCCTCTGGACAACCTAGCTCATGATACCATTTGTTAGAATTAAGTTCGAGGTATATCGTCGATCATCCGAGTACCAAGCAATCACACGAGAACGACACCGAGATTTGTTAACGAAGTTCACCAATATGGCTACATTCCCGGGGCATGACTACCGGCGCTCCTCCCCATGACACCGCTACAATACCGCACCCCGGCCGCCCGGGCGCCGGCACACGCCGCCGGCTCCCCCGCGTGCCTGTGCTATCACTAGTAGAAAAAGAGGCTTCCATACGCCCCCATTAGTCCCCAAAATAATCGAACCGCGACCAAAGGGGTCTTTAGTCGCGGTTCGGGAGGAGACCCGCGACCAACTATCTGGGCCCAGCGCGCTCGGTCGACAGCTGGCGGACGGGAGGGGCTTTAGTCCCGGTTGGCCTGGCCAACCGGGACTAAAGGTCCTCAGGCTGGCCCGAAGGCCTTTAGTCGCGGTTGGCCAGACCAACCGGGACTAAAGGTTAG
>NC_057808.1:68611266-68616704 GCF_018294505.1 Triticum aestivum | reverse complement strand
GAAAACGGCGCGAAAAAACCTTTAGTCGCGGTTCGTGACACCAACCGCGACTAAAGGTACCCCTTTAGTCCCGGTTGGGGACACCAACCGCGACTAAAGATACCTTTAGTCGCGGTTGGTGTCCCCAACCGCGACTAAAGGCTTGCCCTATATATTCTCCGCGGCCCTCGTCTTCTCCGCGCTAAGGACCAAACGCATCCAGGACCTCGTCTTCTCCGCGCCGCCGCCCTCGTCTTCTCCGCGCCGCCCTCGTCTCCGGTAGGTGCCCGCCGCCGCCTGCCGTCCTCCTCGCGTGCCTAGAAGAAGAGGGGACCGCCGCCGTCGTCTTCTCGCCCGCCGCCGCCTGCCGTCCTCCTCGTCGCCGCGTACTGGATGCGCGCCTTGCCAGCCTCGCGCGCGTGCGGAAACGGCGCCGCCGTGCGTGCCCGTGCGGAAACGGCGCCGCCGTGCGTGCCCGTGCTGGAAACTAAAAATGTTTGCACTAAATAATTAAATACAGAAAAGGAAACTAAACCTGCGGAGGAGGCCTTTAGTCCCGGTTAGCCACGAGAACCGGGACTAAAGGTCCTCCGCCTCGACGGACTCCTGGCGCCCACGTGGACGAGCCTTTAGTCGCGGTTCGTAAGAGGCGCGACTAAAGGGGGGGGCTTTAGTCGCGCATATTTAGTCCCGGTTGCACAACCGGGATTAATGGCCTTTGCGAACCGGGACTAAAGGCCTATTTTCTACCAGTGTATTATGTTGCCATAGGTTACATCGTGTGTTTATCTCTGCTATATATGAGAGGCCTAGGATACATCCTGCTAGGACACGACTCGATATCCTATATAAACACAATACAACTACAAGTCCAACTGTAACCTACCTTATACACTATATTCGACACAACTCCAACATAGACGTGCCAATTATAGGTGTGTATATGCTTTATATTTTACGTAACTTTCTGTTGATCTACTTTTAAATCTAAACCGTCAATCTTTATAGTTAACATAAAATCAACGAATATAAAAGGATAATATATGAAGAATTATGAAAACTTTTTTCTTTTATTATTAGGTAATAGATTAAGCTCCTGGCGTTAAAAGGATGCCGTCTTATCACAATGCATTTCTTATTGGACAGTGCTAATTGTCGATTGTTTGGTATATAGCAAGAGACCTGAACGACCAGGGCTGCACTTCCTTGAGCAAAACGTTGAGCAGAACCCGTGCGTAGTTGCTTTGAGCATGCATGCATGCATGAATGTGAAACGAAAGTGCTGATGTCATCACAGATTATATTGTATTGAAATTCAAATTTTAAAATGTTTGTAGCTCAAACCGTCGTTCCGATTCAAATTTTGTTTTCACATGAAAAAATCACCACGACGAGATCTTCGAAACTAGATCCCATATTGGTATGTTTCGACAATTTGTTTTCCAGACCAAACTTACCACACCTGGACTATGTAAAGTATTACGCCTATAGTACGTAACTTATCATGGCGTTTACACTAAAGTTATCGGGGTATATTTCAACCTTTTTTTTGCCTGGGTAAAAATTACCATGATATCTCTAAGTAAATTATTAGGTCTGCAAAATATCACCGTCTACAATCGGTGTCGCGCCTGGGCCGCGAGGTGAGGCTCATGTGCCGACACTGCACGACCCGCTTAGAAAACCGAACTTTGCGGGTCGTGTCGGGCTAGGCCTATTTAGGCATGTGCCAGACTATGCAGTGCCCGGGCCGACCTGTTGGCCACCTATAATCAAGTCTGTGCTGCGCAAAATACCATGCTATTTACGCAGAAGTTACCAAGGGTATGTTTTTCAACAAGAAAGTTCCCCAGATTCAAGTTACCGCAGTGTTTGTAAGTAATTTATCAAGTGTGTAGTCAAATATTACTATATTATTTATGCAAATGTTATCAGAGTTATGTTTTTTTTCTAAAACCTAGTCAAAAATTACCGTGGTGTTTGTAGGTGATTGATTAGCGTTCTGCGCAGACGCGGGAAAAAAATGTGACGGGACTAAAAAATTGACCGGACCAAAGAAACGGTGAAGAGACGTCGTGGGAGGATGGAAAAGCGGTTGTCGAAGTGTTCTGCCAGTAGAAAAAGGAACGCTACTTTTTTTAAGAGTAGAGGTAGAGATACCAGATTGAGAGAGAAATAAAGACAACAAATGCACTTGACATGTCTATTGGGCCGCTTCTGGGAGATCACCTTTTCTTTCAGATTCTTGCTATTTCTTTTTGGTATCATGACATAAACTCTCCTGTTCTTGTGCTCTTTATCTTATTATTTGCACTCTTCTTTTCGTGGTGAAACGTATTTCATTGAAAAAACAAAACAACTAACTTATTTGATACTTAAGGTATCATTTCTCAATGAAAAAGGTCAAGCTAACTTCATTCCTAGCTAAAACAGCTTTCTATCTTGTGAGAAAGACAGGATTTGGAAATGACCAAAAATTAGATGCTTCGGCGGGATTCATGCCGGAATAAGAGTTAACTTCTCTCCAAGCAAGCGACTTTGGCCTTGCCAAGAGCTCTTCGAACGAACAACACATGTGAACCTTGTCGGCTTATGCCAAATAGTCGACCCAATGCATAGAGAACTAGATATATAGCTCCAACTTTGAAACAAGCATCACATGAGAAACACGCACACCTTGCACCAACATAGCCCGACCTGCCATCACACGACATTGTTACTGCCACATCACCACACGACGCTACAACTCCGATTACATGCTAGACTGTCGATGAGGAAGGCATGTCGGGACCTTGCTCCTCTTGCAACGACCATCGTTGCCACCCGAGTCGCACGCGACCCACCACCATCAAGCAATGGTCCCTTTGGCCGATGCCCGTTCCAAAGACAAAGGGATGCAGAAGCGCCTCCATCGTCCGATCCTTGGATATGAGGATTCTCCCTGAGCTGCCCTGATCGGAGGAGAGGAGAGGATCGCCTCGACGGAGCCTTCAAGAAAGTAACGACACCCATGAGCGTAGCCGTCATCGACTATGGCCTCAGCCAGAGCAGGTTTTCACCAAGCACCGCCTCGCCTACCTCTAGAGCGATCTCAAGAATGGCCAGTCCACCCCTAGGCCATCTACCTCACTTTCTGCCCATGAGCAGACCCACGTCGAGCGTGGGGAGACTCCCCACAACCCGACGCAACCACTGCATCCCTTCACACACACCACCACTGCATGGACGACATCCCAACATGCTCCCTCCAAAGCAGCTCTACGCGAGCCAAACATCACCGGCGCCGGTACAACCACACCCGCAGCACCATGCATGGCCAGATCAGGTCAGTTTAGGCACCCGCAGCACACACAACATCAGTCTGACGACTCCATCGCGTCTCCGGAGCTCCACCGCAGCACACAAATCAACAACTCCACCACTGCAGCCCCGAAGCCTCACCACCATCCGCCAAAGACATCAACCGCAGCCCGAGAGCCACTGGCCACGCCCCAAAGCCAACGTGGCATCTCCGCACCATCTCGCTGTTGCCGCACTGCCGCGAGCCGTGGCCGCTTCCTCACGCCATCGTTGACCCCCGCTCCTGTTGGCGTAAGTAGCCCTTGGAGCACCATCGGCCGCCAAGCCTTGAGACCTCCAGATCCTCCCGAACCGTGCCGCCAAACGGTCCACCACCGCCAACGCCACACAGGCTTTTCCCAGCGACGGTGAGGAGAGAGGAGGATAGAGGGCCCTAAGCGGCCGGAATTTGGACGTCCCCGTGCGGTCTGTGGAGACGCACGAGAGTGAGAGTGAAGTGGTTGGTAGAGCCTTTTGCCAATGCCGGTAAATCGAATTGTCTTTCTGAGACCGTTTGTTGCGTGCAGTACTAAAATTTTCAAATGATTCCAACTAAAAAAAGCTTTCGAACTATTTCATTGATTTTTCATAAATACTACTCCCTATGTAAAGTAATATAAGTGGTTCGCACTCGGTTTAAGTTCACTACTTTAGTGATCTATAACGTCTTATATTAATTTATAAAGGCAGTAGATATCTATGGTTGATAGCATACAAAATACATGCACGACAGCCCATGCAGAGCATTAGAAACAAGATATGCTGATCTAAATCTGTTTGCTGCCAATTAAATCAGTATGGCCTCTTCCCCGCAAAAAAGAGAGTCAATATGGCCTCTGCCCAATGTAGTTGCCGGGAGGGCTGTAATTGCAGGTGATGAACACGCCGGCGTTGTGGTCGCAGAGCAGGCGCGCGCAGCCGACATGCGTCGAGTTGCGCCACACTATCTACGTGTAGTGCCCGCACTGCTTCCCGGCGGCGCAGCTGTTGGAGGCGTAGTTGTAGTTGGCCTTCTCGTCGGCCCATATCTTCACGGCCTGCGCCGCCGTCCAGTCCTTGCCGGAGCCCCAGAACAGGTTCTCCCCGTACTGTGGTGCCTTTGAGTGCACTAGCTTGCAATCGCCGGAGCGCTGCCTTGCGTAGCTCGCCGCATAGGCCGCCACGGACGCGTCCCAGGACACAGGGCCCAAGCCCACGGCGGCGCGAGCGACGTTGTGGGCGACGACGTAGTCGTGTGGCGAGTTCTGGGCATTGCTGGGGTTAGCCATGGCGGCTGTCGTTGCCAGCACGACCAAAAGGGCGAGCTTAGATGCCTCCATGTGTACGCCTCTGAATGTGCAATATATTGCTTATGTTCTTCTTTCGTACTCTTGTGAGGTAGCGTCAACTTTCGCAGTGTATTTATAGAGGAATTTAGCTGAAGCATAAGGTGAAATTATCGAGTATACGTAACTATGAATGGCAGGATCTCATGAAAAGATAATGGATATTACCGGGAATTAGTGTCTACCTTAGAATCGCACTTATATTTAGAAATAAAATTCATGTAAATACTCTAAAGTATTAATGAAGGAATGGAGATCCAAAAAATGTCCATTACCATTAAAAGATCACCTAAGTTAATGTTTTTGGAAAAAATTAATATAAAAAATTGATTAATAAGATACGAAAGACAAGCAAGAATAAAAGAACAACAAAATAATGTCGTCTTAGTATGTTTGAAGAATATGTTTGCACACACAGTATTGCAACGAAAAAGTTATGTAAAACTAACCAATAAACACTGTATAAAACAAGGAAATAGATTCCTTTCAACCCGCTGTAGACTCTCGCGTCAACAACCGCCCCGCGCGAGCGACACAGGTCCAGTGGGCCCCACTCACGTGCCCTCTCCCTATTCCTTACTTTTTTTTTCTCGCGAGTGGAATGCTTTGAACTACCTCTCCCAATTGATTTGTGGCATCGCCGTCCAAGTGAACCGGACGAGGGCGACTACACACTGGTAGAAAAAGAGGCTTCCATACGCCCCCATTAGTCCCCAAAACAATCGAACCGCGACCAAAGGGGTCTTTAGTCACGGTTCGGGAGAAGACCCGCGACCAACTATCTGGGCCCAGCGC
>NC_057808.1:68606746-68609117 GCF_018294505.1 Triticum aestivum | reverse complement strand
TTCATGAACAAAAAGCATGCCAAGTCGTTGCGATGGCACAAAGAGGACCGTAAGTCCGACGGGGAGTTGAGACACACCGCTGATGGAACGCAATGGAGAAAGATCGACAGAGTGTTCAAAGATTTTGCAGCTGACGCAAGGAACATAAGATTTGGTCTAAATACTGATGGCATTAATCCTTTTGGCGAGCAGAGCTCCAGCCATAGCACCTGGCCCGTGACTCTATGCATCTACAACCTTCCTCCTTGGTTGTGCATGAAGCGGAAGTTCATTATGATGCCAATTCTCATCCAAGGCCCTAAGCAACCCGGCAACGACATCGATGTGTACCTAAGGCCATTAGTTGAAGAACTTTTACAGTTGTGGGCCAGACCTGGTGTACGTGTCTGGGATGAGCACAAAGGAGAGGAATTTGACCTACGAGCATTGCTTTTTGTAACCATCAACGATTGGCCTGCTCTCAGTAACCTTTCGGACAGACAAATAAGGGATACAATGCATGCACGCACTGCTTACATGAGACTGAAAGTGTACGTTTGGTTAATTGTAAGAAGAACGTGTACCTGGGTCATCGTCGATTTCTTCCCCGAAATCATAACGTAAGAAAGAAAGGCAAGCATTTCAACGGCAAGGCAGATCACCGGCCGAAGCCTGCGGAACGTACTGGTGCTGAGATATTTGATATGGTCAAGGATTTGAAAGTCATCTTTGGAAAGGGTCCTGGCGGACAATCAGTTCCGCGGGGAGTTGACGGGCACGCACCCATGTGGAAGAAGAAATCTATATTTTGGGAGCTAGAATATTGGAAAGTCCTAGATGTCCGCTCTGCAATCGACGTGATGCATGTTACGAAGAATATTTGCGTGAACCTGCTAAGCTTCTTGGGCGTGTATGGGAAGACAAATGATACAAAGGAAGCACGGCAGGACCAGCAACTTTTGAAAGACCCAGATGACCGGCATCCGGAATGGTTTCAAGGTCGTGCCAGCTACGCTCTTACCAAAGAAGAGAAGGTCATTTTTTTTGAATGCCTGAGCAGTATGAAGGTCCCGTCTGGCTTCTCGTCGAATATAAAGGGAATAATAAACATGGCGGAGAAAAAGTTCCAAAACCTGAAGTCTCACGACTGCCACGTGATTATGACGCAATTGCTTCCGATTGCTTTGAGGGGGCTCCTACCGGAAAATGTTCGAGTAGCCATTGTGAAGCTATGTGCATTCCTCAATGCAATCTCTCAGAAGGTAATCAATCCAGAAGATCTACCACGGTTACATAACGATGTGGTCCAATGCCTTGTCAGTTTCGAGTTGGTGTTCCCACCATCCTTCTTCGATATTATGACGCACCTCCTGGTCCACCTAGTCGAAGAGATCCATTCTCGGTCCTGTATTTCTACACAATATGTTCCCCTTTGAGAGGTTCATGGGAGTATTAAAGAAATATGTTCGTAACCGTGCTAGGCCAGAAGGAAGCATCGTCAAGGGCTATGGAAATGAGGAGGTAATTGAGTTCTGTATTGACTATGTTCCTGACCTTAAGCCGATTGGTATTCCTCAATCGCGGCACGAGGGGAGACTAAGTGGAAAAGGCAAGATCGGAAGGGAATCCACGATATGTATGGACGGTCATTCTATGACTGAAGCACACCACACAGTTCTGCAAAATTCCAGCTTGGTGGCTCCGTACTTCGAGCAACACAAGAATATTTTATGCTCGGACAACCCGGGGAAGCCTGAATCCTGGATTAGAAAGGCCCACATGGAGACTTTCGGCAGTTGGTTGCGAAAACATTTAATGAATGACAATGATGTTGGAGATCAGCTGTACATGTTGGCCAAGAAACCATCTTCGACTATAACGACTTTCCAAGGGTACGAGATAAATGGGAATACATTTTACACCATTGCCCAAGATAAAAAGAGCACCAACCAAAATAGTGGTGTCCGCTTTGATGCAGCAACCGAGAATGGGCAAAAGGTCACATATTATGGTTACATAGAGGAGATATGGGAACTTGACTATGGACCCTCCTTTAAGGTCCCTTTGTTCCGGTGCAAATGGTTCAAGCTAACAGGAGGTGGGGTAAAGGTGGACGAGCAATACGGAATGACAATGGTGGATTTCAACAATCTTGGTTACCTTGACGAACCATTCGTCCTTGCCAAAGATGTCGCTCAGGTTTTTTATTTGAAGGACATGAGTAGCAAACCGAGGAAACGGAAAGATAAGAAAACGATCAGTACATCATGCGATGATCCAAAGCGCCACATTGTTCTTTCAGGGAAAATAAACATCGTGGGAGTGGAGGACAAGACAGACATGTCAGAAGATTATAATATGTTTGGTGAAATTCCGCCCTTCAAAGTGAACA
>NC_057808.1:68480838-68602946 GCF_018294505.1 Triticum aestivum | reverse complement strand
AATTTGTGAGGCAAAAGCAATCGGAGCATTTCAAGGAAATATCGAAAAAAATAAGGATAATGCGAGTAAGAAAAAGTTCCATCATATTATGGGGCCAGGAGGATACCGCCTTTCGGAGCCTAGGTGGCAGAAGATGGAGGAGGACCTGAGGGTGCGAGGAATCCCTCTAGGTACAGAGGGATGGGACCCAAGGGCCAAAAGCTGGTGGTACGGGCATGGGGGATCGCTAGACCCGGAGACAGGGGTGTGTGTTCACCGGCAGAGACAGTTTGCTCCCACCCAAGCCCTTATTGACGCAATGACCCAAGCTCAAGAGGGCTTGATCAAGTTCAACAGAGAGAAAGACGCACTGACAACAACCCTCGGGAATGATGAACACGGAGGACGTGTACGAGGCAAAGGCAAAGTTCCGTGGAAAGTAGGGTTTTCCCAGGACAATGACCCGTGTTGTTACAGAAGCCGTAAGAGAAAGACGGACCGGGATGCAGATCTTATGACGAAGTTTGCATCGGAACTCCATGAGTTGAAGCAGACCGTGCATGAACTAGTGAAAGAAAAATCGGCTGCAGGGCCGCATGAAGATCATGAAGCGGATCGCGGAAGCCAGCAGCGGAGAAGCAGCGTGGCTTCCACGGATGCCCCGCCTGGTGCTAGTGCACTGATGATCGAGATTCGTGCACCGGAGCCTCACTACCCCGTGGATGATGTAAAGGAGATGAAAGAATGTGCTCTGCATTATCCCGTGGGGAACGTTTCCACGAAGGTAGCTAGCGGCAGTGCTTTACCCTGTACACCTGGAGCACTCCACCACAACAACCCCATTGCATATGGCTATGCTCGTGTCACGGTGGAAGACATAGTCCAAGGGTTTGAGGACCTGGAGATTGACAAACCTACACCCGAAGGGGAGAGAAGACTTGGAGATGTCAAGCGCCAGTTCATTCTATGGAAAAAGAAGTACATAGTGTTTCCAGGCGAGGCGCCAAGGCTAGCAAGTCCACCCCCCTCCGATGGTGGTGGTGGTGGTGGCGGTGGTGGCGGTGGCGGTGGTCGTGGTGGTTCACCTACACCTCCTTCACGCCATTCGACGCCGTCCCCCGATCCACAACCTCCAGCGGGTACGACGCCCCCCAATCCTCCTCCGGCGGGTACGACGCCCCCCAATCCACCTCCGGCGAAGAAGCAGAAGCAGGCGGACAGCAAGGAAACCCGCTCCTGGACTATTAACCCGGACCCTTATGTACCTAAGACCACAAGGGTACCCGATCCATCACTGAAGCCTCTCCTCCCAAGGCCTGGGGAACTTAGTGAAGCTGAAACCAAATTGGCCGCGTCTGCTGATTATGAGAAATGGAAGGCGGATATGAAGGCGAAAAAAGAGCCTGAGCCCAAGCAAGTATTCACTGAGAAGCAAAAGAAGTGGGCTAAGGATTTTTTGACGACACCGTCCCAAGCCGAGCTGAATATGCCTGACGACTATGGACATGAACTTCGTAGGCAAGCAAAAATATTGAAGGAGGAGAAAGAAGAAAGTAAAAAAAGCTGGAAACAAGTTGACCAGCTCGGGATGCAGAAGAAACAATCGATCCCCCCGCTCATAGTGAAAGCCGGTCCGGAAGAGGACCCCGAGATCATAGCAGCTGCGGCAGCACTTGGATTGACTGTAGAGGGTGCCATGAAACAAGCGTCCGAGATGGGTTTGACTCTTCGTGCCTTCTTAGGCCTTGAGGATGCGCCAGTATGTGAGATAGCATTACAATATGTGCGGAATGGGCCTCTCGTCGAGCCTGCGCGGGAAAAGAGTCTACCACCACAAATGCGAAATCTGCTACGTTGGTACAAGCAATTCATAAGATGGGCCGACAAAGAATATGTTTATGCGGATGTTACAGATGAGCATCACACCAAACGGTACTCTGTAGAAGTTCATATGAGTGAATTGTTCCAGCTGTTCAATCTGCGCGACCTCGACAAATCTATGCTGAGTTGCTACGTTCTGTAAGTGATTTATTTCTACCTCATCTCGTTCTTCATTGCCTGCACTATATATATATATTGTCCTAACTATATTGTTGCGTACGCTATTATGCAGATTGAAGATTTGGGAATGCAAAATAAGAAATATCCATGATGTTGGGTTCATTGACCCACATATCGTTAATGGACATGTGTTACAACATCACCCCAAAGACGTGGAGAAAGACCTGTACAAGTTTCTTAGAAAGCATCAACTCAAAAGTCATATTCTATTTCCTTACCATTTTGGGTGAGTGTTTCTCTCTTGTGCCCATTCTCTTTTGTTTACTCCATGCATGGTATGTCTAATCGATGAGTTATGCATGACTGTGCATGTAACGTGTCCGCAGGTTCCACTGGATTCTGCTAAATATTGAACTTCACACCTCCAGAGTTCTAATCATGGACTCTATGGATTCGGATCCAAAGCGTTGGGCCGACATGAGAAAAATGCTGCAAAAGTAATTATTTTCAATCATTTGAGCTCTATATCGATCGATCTCTTTCGTTCATTTCCTAATATCAAGTAACTAATAACTCCCTTATTCATTTAATTTTCTTTGCCCTGTAGGGTTTGGAGACGGTTCTCAGAAGAAATTGTCGGTGAATTCAAACATGAGCTAGATTTCAGAAGGTTAGTTAATGTGGATAAGCAGCCACCGGGGACCAATCTATGTGGATACTATGTTTGTGAGAACATCCGGAGACACACCACTGAGCGGAAGGCATCAGATAGCGTGCGGAACGCGACGGATAACTTGCGGAGGAGGCTTAGTCCAGAAGCTCGCTTCCGACCAATTCAAGAAGAATTAGCAGGATTTTTCATGAGGGAAGTCATCAATCCTAAAGGAGAACACTATACCGAGGACGAAGAAATTTATATGCATACCCGAGATTGAAACTTGTACGAAGTTGTATATGGTCATCCATCCTAATTTTGTATGGAAACTTGTTCGAAGTTGTATATGGTCACCCGAGATTGAATATATATTATATATTCCTCTTGAATTCTTCTTGTTTGAAATTTCATATGCATGTATATAGTAGCGTAAAATATGTGTACTGAAACTTTATCAAAATTAAAATAAAACACAAAATATAATATAAAAGAAATAAAACACTCCAAACTAAAAAGAAACCAGGTTTAGGGGGCTAAAACCCTAAACCTGCGGAGGAGCCCTTTAGTCCCGGTTGGCCACGAGAACCGGGACTAAAGGTCCTCCGCCCCGACGGACCACGGGCGCCCACGTGGACGGGCCTTTAGTCCCGGTCAGCCACAAGAACCGGGACTAAAGCCTTTAGTCGCGGTCCGTAAGAGGCGCGACTAAAGGGGGGGGGGTCTTTAGTCGCGCATATTTAGTCCCGGTTGCACAGCCGGGACTAAAGGCTGTTGCGAACCGGGACTAAAGGGCTTTTTTCTACCAGTGACAGCAGCCGCCAATGGATCTTGTTGTTGCCACACCGCACCGGGGGGGGGGTGTGATACGTCTATTTTGCATCATGTTTTCATAATGATATTTATTGCATTATGGACTATTATTTCACATTATGATAATTCTTATGCATTTTCTCTCTTATTTTGCAAGAATCGCATGAAGAGGGAGATTGCTGACAGCTGGAATTCTGGATCGGAAAGGGCTATATCCGAGACACCTATTCTGCACAACTCCAAATGAGCTGCAAATTGACGGAGAATTATTTTGGAATATACTAAAATTATTGATGAAAGAAATATCAGAGGGGGACCCACCAGGTAGTAATAAGCCTGAGCTTGTGGCGCCCCTGGCAGGCCTCGGGGGCCCATCTTCTCCTCTATTGTGTCATTTGACCTAGAAAAAATCAGCAGGAAGCGTTCGGGACGAAGAGTCGCTGTCTCGAGGCGGAATCTGGGCAGGAGCACTTTTGCTCTCCGGTAGAGCGATTCTGCCGGGGACACTTCCTTCCGGGAGGGCGAAATCGACGCCATCGTCATCACCAACAACCCTCTCATCGTGGGAGGACCAATCTTCATCAACATCTTCACCAACACCATCTCATCTCAAACCCTAATTCATCTCTTCTATTCAATCTTTGTCTCAAAACCTCATATTGGTACTCGTGGGTTGCTAGTAGTGTTGATTACATCTTGTAGTTGATGCTAGTGGGTTTATTTGGTGGAAGATTATATGGTCAGATCCTTAATAATATTCAATAACCCTATGATCTTGAACATGAATATGATTTGTGAGTAGTTACCTTTGATTTTTGAGGACATGGGAGAAGTTTTGTCATAAGTAATCATGTGAATTTGGTATTCGTTCGATATTTTGATAATATGTATGTTGTTGCCTCCTTTATGGTGTCATGTGAACGTCGACTACATGAAACTTCACCATCTTTGGGCCTAAGGCAAGGCATTGTGGAGTTGTTATTAGATGATGGGTTGCTAGAATGACAAAATCTTAAACCCTAATTTATGCGCTATTCCGTAAGGGGCTGATTTGGATCCATATGTTTCTTGCTATGATTAGATTTATCTTATTCTTCTTTCGTAGTTGCGGATACTTGCGAGAGGGGGTAATCTTAAGTGGGAGGCTTGTTCAAGTAAGACCAGCACCCAGGCACCGGTCCACCCACATATCAAATTATCAAAGTAGTGAACGTGAATCAAATAAACATGATGAAAGTGACTAGATGAAATTCCCGTGTGTCCTCAAGAACGTTTTACTTGCCATAAGAGAAAGTTCCGGCCTGCCCTTTGCTACAAAGAAGATTGGGCTATCTTGCTGCACCTTTGTTACTATTGCTACTTATTGCATGTTACAAATTACCTTAATATCAAACTATTTGTTACTGTCAATTTTAGTGCTTGCAAACAATACCTTGCCGAGAATTGCTTGTCTTTTCCTTCTGCTCCTCGTTGGTTTGACACTCTTACTTATCGAAAGGACTACGATTGATCCCCTATACTTGTGGGTCATCAGAGGGGTGGAGTGAGGGGGATGGGAGGGGCATGCACTGCAAGGCGACACATGGTGCTGCGAGCTCCACCTCACCCATGCTTTGTGGATACAATCTCACTGCAACCAGCGATGCTACATGTTGGAGATCGGTGTTGCAAATCCAGTGCCGCTCATCGCATCCGTGTTGCGAACAAGATGGCATGGGAGTGTTGTATCCGTGATGCGAGACAGCGATGTGCGAGGCACCGCCGTGCCGATGTTGTTGCATGTTGCTGATGTGATGTCATCGGCGATGGCTGCCCGGGATAATGCAAGCAGTAGCATGAGGTGGCTTCAGTAGTTGTTGCAAGTCAGTGTTGTGATTGCCGTCGACAACACCGTGAGGAGTTGTGTGAGGGGATGTGGGGTTGCTGCCAGTTGGTGATGCGATGGCGCTGCTACTTGTGAGTTGCGATGGGATTTTTGCCGAAGAGGAAGGGTGAAAAAATATAGTAGCTGATAAGTATTTTCCCTCAGTGAGAGCCAAGGTTATCGAACTAATGGGAGAACAGTGCAAATCATAGTGAACAGTATATGCGCACAAAAGAGCAAATACTTGCACCCAACGCGGGCAAGAGGGTTGTCAATCCCCTTGAACTCGTTACTTACAAGGATTAAATTTGATAGTGGTAGATAGATAAAAAGAAAAGTAAATAAATTGCAGCAAGGTATTTTTGGTTTTAGCATTATGATTAAGATAGACCCGGGGCCATAGTTTTCACTAGAGCCTTCTCTCTCGAAACAATAGCATACGGTGGGTAGACAAGTTACTGTTGGGCTATTGATAGAAAAGTGCATAATTATGATGTTATTAATGGCGAGGATCATGTATATAGGCATCACGTCCGTGACAAGTAGACCGAAACGATTCTGCATCTACTACTATTACTCCACTTCGAGAGCGCTTCTATGCTTGCCTCTCTACATATTAAGTTCATGAAAAAAGAGTAATGCATGAAGTATGATGACATGATGTAGACAAAGTAAACTCAAGCAATATGAATAAACCCCATTGTTTTATCCTTAATGGCAACAATACAATAAGTGCCTTGCTACCCCTTCTGTCACGATGTGAGGACACAACAAGATTGAACCCATCACAAAGCACCTCTCACACTGAACATCAATCAATCTAGTTGGCCAAACCAAACAGATAGATCGAAGAGAAATACAAAACTATAATCATGCATAATAAAGTTCAAAAAAGACTCAATTACATTCAATGGACAATCTGATCATAAACCCACAATTTATCGGATACCAACAAATGCACAACAAAAGAAGAATACATCGGATAGAACTCCAAGAAGATCGAGGAAAAACATTGTATTGAAGATCAAAGAGAGAGAAGAAGCCATCTTGCAACTTGCTATGGACCCGCAGGTTTGTGTTGAACTACTCTGACATCATCGGTAGGGCTGCAAGGTTGATATAGAAGCTCTCCGTGATCGATTCCCCCTCCGGCAGAGTACCGGAAAAGGCCATCAGATGTGATCGGGGAAGAACCGAAGCTTGTGGCGGCGGAAAAATTGTTTCGGGTGGCTCTCTGTTGGTTTGGCAATATTTGGGAATTTATAGAGGTGGAATTAGGTCAGAAAAGTTGGGTGGGACCCACGAGCTCAGGGGGCGTCCCACGGGCACGCCGGGTGAGCTCGTCGCTCTCCAGTAGATCTTCTGGCGTCCTCCCAAACGTTCTAGTGTCCCTTCTGGTCTAGAAAAAATCACCGTAAAATTTCATTGTGTTTGGACTTTGTTTGGTATTGATTTTCTGAAAGCAAAAAACAACAACTGGCATTGGACACTGAGTTAATAGGTTAGTCCTGAAAAATGATATAAAATTGCATATAAAGTATCCAAGATTGGTAATATAATAACTTGAAACAATAAAAAAATTATACATACGTTGGAGACGTATCAGGCGCCATCGTGCTGCAAGCCGGTACTAGGATGGCCATCAATGATGCCGTGACAAGTGGTGTGAGGGTAGTGTGGGGTTGTTGCGCTTAGGTGTTGTGATAGCCCTACCATGCCGCGAGTCAGTGCTGCGATGGCGCCACTTTGTTGTGAGTCGTTGCTGCAAGCCAAGCTACGATGCTTTGGTGGTGCTCCTATTCGGGGCTTCTAGGGATGCTCTTATGCCGCGAGAGGTGCGATTGGCAGTGTAGTGAACAAGCACTACTAGCAGGCGACAATGAGTCGTGGGCTTGATGGATCGTGCCCGCGCCAGTTTTTCCCAGAAAAGGAAGGGTTGATGCAGCACAGCTACGGTAGGTATTTCTCTCAGTGATGAGACCAAGGTTATCAAACCAATAGGAGGACCAAGCAACAATATGTAAACAATACTTGCACACAAACAACAAATACTTGCAACCCGACACGTAAGAGAGGTTGTCAATCCCTCCCGGGTAAAAGATAGATTGGTTTGTATGATTTTGGATAAATAGTTCTTGCAATAAAACAAAATAAAATAAATAAAGAAAAAGTGCAGCAAGGTATTTTTGGGTTTTTAGAATAATAGATCTAAAAACAAATGCAAATAAAAATAGATCTCGAAGCAAATATGATAAAGAATAGACCCGGGGGTCGTAGATTTCACTAGTAGCTTCTCTCGAGAAAATAGCATACGGCGGGTAAACAAATTACTGTTGGGCAATTGATAGAACCTCTAAAAATTATGACGATATCCAGACAATGTGTAAGTGCATCTAGTGCCCCTTAGTGATTTTGGTGTATTGAAGACTTATAGGTTAAGGGACTAATGCGTTTGTGAGTGTACAGAGGTCTATAAGTCTATAAGGAGTTTGATATTTATAGAGAAAGTCGACCCCTAAAAATGAAGTTCTTCGACTGAAGACTTTGGATTTCTGAAGACTTTCTGAAGACTTTGAAAGTGAAGAAATTGGTGTGACCTTAAAGACTTGGTATTCATTTGAGGAACATGATGTTGCGGAACGTAGCAACAATTCAAAATTTTCCTACGTGTCACCAAGATCAATCTAGGAGATACTAGCAACGAGAGTGAGGGAGTGCATCTTCATACCCTTGAAGATCGCTAAGCGGAAGCGTTACAAGAACGCGGTTGATGGAGTCGTACTCGCAGCGATTCAAATCGCGGAAGATCCGATCTAGCGCCGAACGGACGGCGCCTCCGCGTTCAACACACGTACATCCCGGGGACGTCTCCTCCTTCTTGATCCAGCAAGGGGAGAGGAGAAGTTGAGGGAGAACTCCAGCAGCACGACGACATGGTGGCAATGGAGCTCGTGGTTCTCCGGCAGAGCTTCGCTAAGCACTACGGAGGAGAAGGAGGAGGTGTATGAGGAGGGAGGGCTGCGCCAGGCCAGGGGTGCGGCTGCCCTCCCACCCTCCACTATATATAGGGGCAAGGGAGAGGGGGGCTGGCCCCTTAGATCCCATCTGGTGGGAGGGGCGGCGGCCAGGGAGGGTGGCTTGCCCCCCAAGTCAAGGGGGGCGCCCCCTCCAGGGTTTCCTCCAACCCTAGGCGCATGGGCCCTAGGGGGAGGTTGGCGCCCAGCCCACTAAGGGGCTGGTTCCCTTCCACCTACAGCCCATAAGGCCCTCCGGGGCAGGTGGACCCTCCCGGTGGACCCCCGGAACCCCTTCGGTGGCCCCGGTACAATACCGGCATACCCGCGAACACTTCCGGTGACCGTATGATGACTTCCCATATATAAATCTTTACCTCCGGACCATTCCGGAACTCCTCGTGACGTCCGGGATCTCATACGGGACTCTGAACAACCTTCGGTAACCACATACTATTTCCCGTAACAACTCTAGCGTCACCGAACCTTAAGTGTGTAGACCCTACGGGTTCGGGAACCATGCAGACATGACCGAGACACCTCTCCGGCCAATAACCAATAGCGGGATCTGGATACCCATATTGGCTCCCACATGTTCCACGATGATCTCATCGGATGAACCACGATGTCGGGGATTCAATCAATCCCGTATACAATTCCCTTTGTCTATCGGTATGTTACTTGCCCGAGATTCGATCGTCGGTATCCCAATACCTCGTTCAATCTCGTTACCGGCAAGTCTCTTTACTCGTTCCGTAACGCATGATCCCGTGGCTAACTCATTAGTCACATTGAGCTCATTATGATGATGCATTACTGAGTGGGCCCAGAGATACCTCTCCGTCATACAGAGTGACAAATCCCAGTCTCGATTCGTGCCAACCCAACAGACACTTTCGGAGATACCTGTAGTGCACCTTTATAGCCACCCAGTTACGTTGTGATGTTTGGTACACCCAAAGGATTCCTACGGTATCCGGGAGTTGCACAATCTCATGGTCTAAGGAAACGATACTTGACATTAGAAAAGCTCTTAGCAAACGAACTACACGATCTTGTGCTATGCTTAGGATTGGGTCTTGTCCATCACATCATTCTCCTAATGATGTGATCCCGTTATCAATGACATCCAATGTCCATGGTCAGGAAACCATAACCATCTATTGATCAACGAGCTAGTCAACTAGAGGCTTACTAGGGACATGTTGTGGTCTATGTATTCACACATGTATTACGGTTTCCAGTTAATACAATTATAGCATGAACAATAGACAATTATCATGAACAAGGAAATACAATAATAACCATTTTATTATTGCCTCTAGGGCATATTTCCAACAGTCTCCCACTTGCACTAGAGTCAATAATCTAGTTCACATCACTATGTGATTGTAATGAATCCAACACCCATGGGTTTGTTCATATCTCGCTTGTGAGAGAGGTTACTAGTCAACGGGTCTGAACCTTTCAGATCCGTGTGTGCTTTACAAATCTCTATGTCATCTTGTAGATGCAGCTACCACGCGCTACTTGGAGCTATTCCAAATAACTGCTCTACTATACGAATCCGGTTTACTACTCAGAGTCATCTGGATTAGTGTCAAAGTTTGCATCGACGTAACCCTTTACGACGAACTCTTTTAGCACCTCCATAATCAAGAAAATTCCTTAGTCCACTAGTTACTAAGGATAAGTTCGACCGCTGTCATGTGATCCATTCCTGGATCACTCTTGTACCCCTTGACTGTCTCATGGCAAGGCACACATCAGGTGCGGTACACAGCATAGCATACTGTAGAGCCTACGTCTAAAGCATAGGGGACGACCTTCGTCCTTTCTCTCTCTTCTGCCGTGGTCAGGTCTTGAGTCTTACTCAATACTCACACCTTGTAACACAGCCAAGAACTCCTTCTTTGCTGATCTATTTTGAACTCCTTCAAAATCTTGTCACGGTATGTATTCATTTGAAAGTACTATTAAGCGTTTTTGATCTATCCTTATAGATCTTGATGCTCAATGTTCAAGTAGCTTAATCCAGGTTTTCCATTGAAAAACACTTTTCAAATAACCCTGTATGCTTTCCAGAAATTCTACATCATTTCTGATCAACAATATGTTAACAACATATACTCATCAAAAATTCTATAGTGCTCCCACTCACTTCTTTGGAAATACAAGTTTCTCATAAACTTTGTATAAACCCAAAATCTTTTATCATCTCATCAAAGCGTACATTCCAACTCCAAGATGCTTACTCCAGTCCTTAGAAGGATTGCTGGAGCTTTGCATACTTGTTAGCATCTTTCAGGATTGACAAAACCTTCTGGTTGTATCACATACAACCTTTCCTCAAGAAAATCGTCGAGGAAACAATGTTTTGACATCCCATCTGCAAGATTTCATAAATAATGCAGTAACTGCTAATATAATTCCAACAGACTCTTAGCATCGCGACGAGTCAGAAAGTCTCATCGCAGTCAACTCCTTGAACTTGTCGAAAAACATCTTAACGACAAGTCGAGCTTTCTTCATGGTGACACTTACCATCATTGTCCGTCTTCCTTTTAAAATCCATCTGCACCCAACAGCCTTACGACCATCAAGTGGTTCTTCCAAAGTCTATACTTTGTTTTTATATATGGATCCTTTCTCGGATTTTATGGCCTTGAGCCATTCGTCGGAATCTGGGCCCACCATCGCTTCTCCATAGCTCGTAGGTTCATTGTTGTCTAGCAACATGACTTCCAAGACTGGATTACGTACCACTCTGAAGTAGCATGCATCCTTGTCGTCCTATGAGGTTTGGTAGTGACTTGATCCGAAGTTTCATGATCACTATCATAAGCTTCCACTTCAATTGGTGTAGGTGCCACAGGAACAACTTCCTGTGCCCTGCTACACGCTAGTTGAAGTCATGGTTCAATAACCTCATCAAGTCTCCACCATCCTCCCACTCAATTCTTTCGAGAGAAACTTTTCCTCGAGAAAGGACCCGTTTCTAGAAACAATCACTTTTGCTTCCAGATCTGAAATAGGAGGTATACCCAACTGTTTTGGGTATTCTATGAAGATGCATTTATCCACTTTGGGTTCGAGCTTATCAGCCTGAAACTTTTTCACATAAGCGTCGCAGCCCCAAACTTTTAAGAAACGACAGCTTAGGTTTCTCTAAACCATAGTTCATACGGTGTCGTCTCAACGGAATTGTGTGGTGCCCTATTTAAAGTGAATGCGGTTGTCTCTAATGCCTAACCCATAAACGATAGTTGTAATTCGATAAGAGACATCATGGTATGCACCATATCCAATAGGGTGCAGTTATGATGTTCGGACACACCATCACACTATGGTGTTCCAGGCGGTATTAGTTGTGAAACAATTTCCACAATGTCTTAATTGTGTGCCAAACTCGTAACTCAGATATTCATCTCTATGATCATATCATAGACATTTTATCCTCTTGTCACGACGATCTTCAACTTCACTCTGAAATTACTTGAACCTTTCAATAATTCAGACTTGTGTTTTATCAAGTAAATATTCTCAGCATCTACTCAAATCATCTGTGAAGTAAGAACATAACGATATCCACTGCGTGCCTCAGCACTCATTGGACTGCACACATCAAAATGTATTACTTCCAACAAGTTGCTTTCTTGTTCCATCTCACTGAAAACGAGGCCTTTCAGTCATCTTGCCCATGTGGTATGATTTGCATGTCTCAAGTGATTCAAAATCAAGTGAGTCGAAATGATCCATCTGTATGGAGTTTCTTCATGCATATATACCAATAGACATGGTTCGCATGTCTCAATCTTTTCAAAAACAAGTGAGTCCAAAGATCCATCAACATGGAGCTTCTTCATGTGTTTTATACCAATATGACTCAAGTGGCAGTGCCACAAGTATGTGGTACTATCTTATATCTTTTGGCATGAACATGTGTATCACTACGATCGAGATTCAACAAACCATTCATTTTAAGTGCAAGACCATTGAAGGTATTATTCAAATAGATAGAGTAACCATTATTCTCCTTAAATGAATAACCGTATTGCGATAAACATAATCCAATCATGTCTATGCTCAACGCAAACACCAAATAACAATTATTTAGGTTTAACACCAATCTCGATGGTAGAGGGAGCATGCGATGCTTGATCACATCAACCTTGGAAACACTTCCAACACATATCGTCATCTCACCTTTAGCTAGTCTCCGTTTATTCCGTAGCCTTTTATTTCGAGTTACCAACACTTAGCAACCGAACTGGTATCTAATACCCTGGTGCTACTAGGAGTACTAGTAAAGTACACATTAAAATAATGTATATCCAATATACTTCTGTCGACCTTGCCTGCCTTCTCATCTACCAAGTATCTAGGGTAGTTCTGCTTCAGTGACCGTTCCCCTCATTACAGAAGCACTTAGTCTCGGGTTTGGGTTCAACCTTGGGTTTCTTTACTAGAGCAGCAACTGATTTGCCATTTCATGAAGTATCCCTTCTTTCCCTTGCCCTTCTTGAAACTAGTGGTTTTACTAGCCATCAACAATTGATGCTCCTACTTGATTTCTACTTTCGTGGTGTCAAACATCGCGAATAGCTCAAGGATCATCATATCTATCCCTGATTTGTTATAGTTCATCACGAAGCTCTAGTAGCTTGGTGGCAGTGACTTTGGAGAACCATCACTATCTCATCTGGAAAATTAACTCCCACTCGATTCAAGCGATTGTAGTACTCAGACAATCTGAGAAAATGCTCAACGGTTGAGCTTTTCTCCCTTAGTTTGCAGGCTTAAGAAACTTGTCAGAGGTCTCATACCTCTTGACGTGGGCACTAGTCTAAAATCCCAATTTCAGTCTTTGGAACATCTCATATTATCTGCGATGTTTCGAAAACGTCTTTGGTGCCACAATTTTAAACCGTTAGCATTACGCACTGAACTATCACGTAGTCATCAAAACGTGTATGTCAGATGTTCGCAACATCCACAAACGACGCTCGAGGTTCACACACCGAGCGGTGCATTAAGGACATAAGCCTTCTGTGCAGCAATGAGGACAATCCTCAGTATACGGACCCAGTCCGCATAATTGCTACTGTCAACTTTCAACTAAATTTTCTCTAGGAACATATCTTAAACAGTAGAACTAAAGCGTAAGCTATGACATAATTTGCAAAGACCTTTTGACTATGTTCACGATAATTAAGTTCATCTGATTATTTAATGAACTCCCACTTAGATAGACATCCCTCTAGTCATCTAAGTGATACATGATCCGAATCGACTAGACCGTGTCCGATCATCACGTGAGACGGACTAGTCATCAACGGTGAACATCTCCATGTTGATCGTATCTACTATACGACTCATGTTTGACCTTTCGGTCTCTTGTGTTCCGAGGCCATGTCTGTACATGCTAGGCTCGTCAAGTCAACCTAAGTGTTTCGCATGTGTAAATCTGGCTTACACCCGTTGTATGCGAACATTAGAATCTATCACACCCGATCATCACGTGGTGCTTCGAAACAACGAACCTTCGCAACCGTGCACAGTTAGGGGGAACACATCTCTTGAAATTTTAGTGAGGGATCATCTTATTTATGCTACCATCGTTCTAAGCAAATAAGATGTAAACATGACAAACATCACATGCAAATCATAAAGTGACATGATATGGCCAATATCATCTTGCGCCTTTTGATCTCCATCTTCGAGGCGCAGCATGATCACCTTCGTCACCGGCATGACACCATGATCTCCATCATCGTGTCTTCATGAAGTTGTCTCGCCAACTATTACTTCTACTACTATGGCTAACAGTTAGCAATAAAGTAAAGTAATTACATGGCGTTTTTCATTGACACGCAGGTCATACAATAAATTAAGACAACTCCTATGGCTCCTGCCGGTTGTCCTACTCATCGACATGCAAGTCGTGATTCCTATTACAAGAACATGATCAATCTCATACATCACATATGTATAATTCATCACATCCTTTTGGCCATATCACATCACATAGCATACCCTGCAAAAACAAGTTAGACGTCCTCTAATTGTTGTTGCATGTTTTACGTGGCTGCTATGGGTTTCTAGCAAGAACGTTTCTTACCTACGCAAAAGCCACAACAGTGATATGCCAATTGCTATTTACCCTTCGTAAGGACCCTCTTCATCGAATCCGATCCGACTAAAGTGGGAGAGACAGACACCCGCTAGCCACCTTATGCATCAAGTGCATGTCAGTCGGTGGAACCTGTCTCACGTAAGAGTACGTGTAAGGTTGGTCCGGGCCGCTTCATCCCACAATGCCGCCGAATCAAGATAAGACTAGTAACGGCAAGCAAATTGAACAAATCATCGCCCACAACCACTTTGTGTTCTACTCGTGCATAGAATCTACGCATAGACCTAGCTCATGATGCCACTGTTGGGGAACGTAGCAACAATTCAAAATTTTCCTACGTGTCACCAAGATCAATCTAGGAGATACTAGCAACGAGAGAGAGGGAGTGCATCTTCATACCCTTGAAGATCGCTAAGTGGAAGCGTTACAAGAACGCGGTTGATGGAGTCGTACTCGCAGCGATTCAAATCGCGGAAGATCCGATCTAGCGCTGAACGGACGGCGCCTCCGCGTTCAACACACGTACAGCCCGGGGACGTCTCCTCCTTCTTGATCCAGCAAGTTGAGAGGAGAAGTTGAGGGAGAACTCCAGCAGCACGACGGCATGGTGGCAATGGAGCTCGTGGTTCTCCGGCAGAGCTTCGCTAAGCACTACGGAGGAGAAGGAGGAGGTGTATGAGGAGGGAGGGCTGCGCCAGGCCAGGGGTGCGGCTGCCCTCCCACCCCTCCACTATATATAGGGGCAAGGGAGAGGGGGGCCGGCCCCTTAGATCCCATCGAGTGGGAGGGGCAGCGGCCAGGGAGGGTGGCTTGCCCCCCAAGTCAAGGGGGGCGCCCCCTCCAGGGTTTCCTCCAACCCTAGGCGCATGGGCCCTAGGGGGAGGTTGGCGCCCAGCCCACTAAGGGGCTGGTTCCCTTCCACCTACAGCCCATAAGGCTCTCCGGGGCAGGTGGACCCTCCCGGTGGACCCCCGGAACCCCTTCGGTGGCCCCGGTACAATACCGGCATACCCGCGAACACTTCCGGTGACCGTATGATGACTTCCCATATATAAATCTCTACCTCCGGACCATTCTGGAACTCCTCGTGACATCCAGGATCTCATCCGAGACTCCGAACAACTTTCGGTAACCACATACTATTTCCCGTAACAACTCTAGCCTCACCGAACCTTAAGTGTGTAGACCCTACGGGTTCGGGAACCATGCAGACATGACCGAGACACCTCTCCGGCCAATAACCAATAGCGGGATCTGGATACCCATATTGGCTCCCACATGTTCCACGATGATCTCATCGGATGAACCACGATGTCGGGGATTCAATCAATCCCGTATACAATTCCCTTTGTCTACCAGTATGTTACTTGCCCGAGATTCGATCGTCGGTATCCCAATACCTCGTTCAATCTCGTTACCGGCAAGTCTCTTTACTCGTTCCGTAACGCATGATCCCTTGGCTAACTCATTAGTCACATTGAGCTCATTATGATGATGCATTACCGAGTGGGCCCAGAGATACCTCTCCATCATACAGAGTGACAAATCCCAGTCTCGATTCGTGCCAACCCAACAGACACTTTCGGAGATACCTGTAGTGCACCTTTATAGCCACCTAGTTACGTTGTGACGTTTGGTACACCCAAAGCATTCCTACAGTATCCGGGAGTTGCACAATCTCATGGTCTAAGGAAACGATACTTGACATTAGAAAAGCTCTTAGCAAACGAACTACACGATCTTGTGGTATGCTTAGGATTGGGTCTTGTCCATCACATCATTCTCCTAATGATGTGATCCCGTTATCAATGACATCCAATGTCCATGGTCAGGAAACCATAACCATCTATTGATCAACGAGCTAGTCAACTAGAGGCTTACTAGGGACATGTTGTGGTCTATGTATTCACACATGTATTACGGTTTCCAGTTAATACAATTATAGCATGAACAATAGACAATTATCATGAACAAGGAAATACAATAATAACCATTTTATTATTGCCTCTAGGGCATATTTCCAACACATGAAGCGTGAAGACTTTTGTTTTCGTAGTTTCATTTTCTCTTTCTTGAGTCATAGGAAACACCGTACTGTTAAAGGGGGTCGAGGAAATACTAAGGAAAAATTTTCATGTGATGCTCAACTCAAAATCCTACACCTACCAATCCCTTCGAGTGAAGCCATTGGAAATCTCATACAGTTCAGTCATATTCTTCAGTGACTGAGACGACGTTCTTCTGGTCTCTGAGGAATTTGTTCTGACTGAGGAGTTAGGAATTCGCCAGTGCGGATTGCCTACACAGTGAGGAACATGATAGCCCTGCGGAATTTGAACCTCAAATTTCCGACCGTTGCTGTGCTGCGCGCCAGCTGTCCCAAAATATCTTATCCACCTAACGGTCATATCATTGAAAGGGCATTTATGTCTTATCATGTTGGGCTGCTCCCTAGGCTATAAATAGCCGCCCCCCTACAACCACTAGCTGGTTGGCTGCTCCGAGAGAAACTGACACTTGTCATTTGAGAGCATCCCATCCTCCGAGGACTTTGAGCAAAAATCATCAAGTGAGAAAAAACCCAAACCCAAACACCTACAAACCCAAAGTGATTGAGCATCACTGAAGAGATTGATCCTGCGTGGATCCGACGCTTGTTACCTTTGAAGACTGTGCTTCTTCCAGACGGTTAGGCGTCATGGTCTAGAGCATCCAAGAGGAAATTGTGGATCGCCGAGTGACCGAGTTTGTGAAGGTTTGGAAGTCACCTGAAGACTTACCACGAGTGATTGGACGAGGTCTGTGTGACCTTAGTTCAAGGAGAATACGGTGAGGACTGTGTGTCCGGGACTGGGTGTCCTCAGGTTTAAATACCTAGCCGCTCCAACCAGACGTACAACTAAGACATCAGTTGGAACTGGTCTACCAAATCATTGTCTTCACCAAGCCAACTGGTTCTATTTCCTCAACTCTTTCATTTCCTCATTCCTGTGTTGTGCACTTGTTCATATCTGTGTTTGAAGACTTTGACTGAAGACTTTCTCAATTTCCTCAGTTCAATTTCTTCAGTCTGTTTGTCTTCGTCCTGTGTTATCCTGTGTTTACGCTTTCTGTACTCTGTGCTTGTTTTCATTTCATCATGATGACTATGGTTGTGTTCTGCTATGCATACTTTTGAGTACTTATTCTGCTGCAAGTAGTTCTTCGCTAAGGAATTTCCTCACCCACCAATTCCTCAGTGAAGAATTCATAAAAATTGCCTATTCACCCCCTCTAGTCGATATAACGCACTTTCAATTGGTATCAGAGCAAGGTACTCCCTTGTTCTGTGTGATTTTGGTTTAACCGCCTAGAGTTTTAGTTATGTCGACCGCAGGTATGATCAAGGTCTCTGCTGGGTTTCCTACCTTCGATCGCCTCACTGACATCTCAAATGAGCTTCAAGCACTTGGTGCCACTGACATCACCGACCACGAGGTGGTGAAGAAACTGCTGAGATCGCTTGACTCCTCATTTGATACTCTGGCATTGATGATAAAAGAGTGTGCTGATTACAAGTCACTTGATCCCGCTGATATCCTCGATAGGCTAAATACTCATGAGTTCTAGCTTGCTGAAAAGAGAGATCTCTATGGTTCGAGCTATGGCAGATCACGTGCACTGAAGGCCAATGCAGTCTCTAAGTCTGAAGATGAAGACTTTGACAGCAGCCTTGGTGATCCTGAAGAACCGAGCCATGATCTAGCACTGCTCGTGAAGAAATTCCAGAAGTTCTCAAGACGTGGTCGCTTTGGAAGACCCTCAAGGAGCAATGATTCCTCATCCAGTGATTACAAGAAGAGGCTTTGTCACAAATGCAAGAAACTAGGACACTACATTCAAGATTGTCCTCAGTGGGAAAAGGAATCAAAGAAGAAGAAATACAAGGATTACAGTTCTGATGATGCAAAGAAAAAGAAGAAATTCTCAAAATATTCATCATCAAAATCCTCAAAGTCTTCATCTCACAAGAAGTGCAGCTCCAAGAAGGCTCGGGCATTCATTGGCAAGGAAATGGACTCTGAGGCTGAATCTGAAGAAAATGAGGAAGAGGAGGCATCTGAGGATTCCGAATCCGGTGTGGCGAGCCTAGCCCTCGCTACTACATTCGTCAGCAAGTCTATCTTCAACACTGAAGAAAATGAACTCACCAACAAGGCTGATGAAGGCAATGATGACTACGCTCCCACCTATTGCTTCATGGCAAAGGGTGCCAAGGTACTCAAATATTCCTCATCTGAATCAAGTGAAAATGAATCTGATGAAAACCTTAAGCCCAACTATTCTAAACTTGCTAAGATTGCTGTGAAACAACAAAGGGCCCTTGAAAAGGTTCAAAACATGCTAGACAAAAGTGATGATATGTTGGGTGAAGAAATGGATCGCACTAAAACCTTGACTGAAAATCTTCAGAGACTTCAGACTAGGTTTGACAACCTTCAAGGTAATCATAACACTCTCTTATCTGATCACGAGAAGCTTTCTTATGAATTTCTTCAAAGAAAGCAAGATCTTGAGAAGCTAAAAGTGAGTTATGAAGATCTTCAGAAGGAGCGCGATTCATTACTTGCTCAACAAACCAGCGCTGCTCAGGAAGAATTTGTTCCTCCATGTTTGAAGTGCATTGAACGTGAATCTGCTAATTCTTCACCTGAATGTTCAAATGCTTCTAATGCTACAAATTCCTCAACTGTCTCTGCTATCATTAATTCCTCATCTGAGGACATTGCTAGTATCACTAACGATGCAGGGCTGAAGGAATTGTACATGACAGGCATGTACAAAAGCCTCAAAGGGCATCAGACTCTTTGTGATGTGCTTAAAAAGCAGATCCTCAACAGGAACCCTAGGAAAGAGGGTATTGCCTTTGAGAGGAAACTCAATGTTGATGGTACATACTGGAAGCCTGAGCAGTACCCCAAAACCTCATGGGTTGCTGCAAAGGGACCTCCAGTTGATCGATCTAATTTATCTGGCTTTACATGTGAATCTTCTCATTCTTCTGATGAGTCATTTGACTCCAACTACAATCTGTTTAAAACTCAGAATGGTGAAGTATTTGCTAGATATGTTGGCACTAACTGCAGGAACGGTTCCCCTATGAAGAAAATCTGGGTTCCCAAAAGGTGCCTTGAAAGTCTTCAGGTGAATGTCCTCATGACACCACCTGTGAAGAACAGGAACCCAGATCAAATTCTTCATATGGACCAAATTCTTCATATGGATCATATTCCTCAAGAGGATCAAAGTCCTCATATGAACATCATCGTGCTAACAACTCTGTTTCACAGGGAAGAGCCAAGGGCTATGAATATGAGCATTATTCTTCTAATCATTATGTTCATAAGTCCTCGAAGAATTTCTCTTCTTATTCATATGCTTACCCTAACTTCTCTTATGTGAAACGAAATGGATTAGCTTCTATGCCACCTTTCTCATATGGAGCTCGCAGAGTGATGAACTCTTTGCCACCCCTTCAGATGTGGGTGGTGAAGAAAAAGAACTAATCTTTTATGGAGGGTCAGGTCTCCAGACGTGCTTGAACGTCTGAAGAATTTGCTGGAGACCTGAAGAGTGCCTGAAAGGACGCAGGCTAATCATGAAGAAATGAACTTTCATTTCTCACATCCTCATACAGCTTTATCTGTTCTATTGCTTGATGAAATTGATCTGATGAATTGATGTCATATTCTTCACTGATGAAGTATATGAAGTTCGTAAGCTACACTAATTCATCTGCAGGATGATCAACCCAAAGCCATTGAGTGGGTCCTCGATAGTGGATGTACAAATCACATGACTGGTGACAAGAATCTATTGATTGATGCTCCCTTATCACCATCGCATCTGAAGCATATCATCTTCGCTGACAAAGGCAAAAGTCAGGTATTGGGTCTAGGTAAGGTTGCGATCACAAAGGGTCGACACATGGACAAAGTCATGCTTGTCGAGTCCTTAGGATACAACCTCATGTCTGTATCAATGCTTTGTGATCTTGATATGGTAGTTGTCTTTGGCAAGTATCGTTGTGTTGTGGTTATGGAAGCTGACAATTCCAAAGTCTTCGAAGGCTTTAGGAGAGGAGACTTGTATATTGTTGATTTCTCTACAGGACTGCAACCAGCCGTGTGCCTACTTGCAAAAGCTTCAGAAGGTTGGCTATGGCATCAACGACTTGGTCATGCAGGCATGAGGAATTTGCACACGCTTGCGAAGAAGAAGCATGTCATTGGCATTGAGAATGTCAAATTCCTCAAGGATCACTTGTGTGGAGCTTGTGAAGCTGGAAAGATGACCAAGGCTAAGCATCCAGCGAAGACTATCATGACCACTACTCGACCATTCGAATTGCTTCACATGGACCTCTTTGGTCCTAACCATTACTTAGCTGTCACAAATGACGCATCTCTCTATGGGCTTGTTATTGTTGATGATTACTCTCGTTACACATGGGTACACATTGTTACTTACAAACATGAAGTGCAGGAAGTCTTCAAACGATTTTCCTCGAGGGCTTCAACCAACTTTGGTGTGAAGATCAAGCACATCAGAAGTGACAATGGAACTGAGTTCAAGAATTCTGGTCTTGATGACTATCTTGATGAACTTGGTATTACTCATGAGTTATCTGCTCCTTACACTCCTCAGCAGAATGGCGTCGTGGAGCACAAGAACAGAACTCTTGTTGAGATGACTCGCACTATGCTTGATGAGTACAAGACGCCTCGTCACTTCTGGATTGAGGCAATTTATACTGCGTGCCACATCATTAACAGGGTATATCTTCACAAATTTTTCAAGAAGACTGCCCATGAACTCCTCACTGACAAGAAACCCAATGTGAGTTATTTCAAAGTCTTCGGTGCTAAATGTTGGATTAGAGATCCTCATCACAATGCTAAATTTGCATCAAAAGCACATGAAGGTTTTATGCTTGGTTACGGAAAGGTCTCGCACACCTACAGAGTCTTCAAGACCGTTCTTCACAAGGTTGTTGAAACTGTAGATGTCCGGTTCGATGAAACTAATGGCTCGCAAAGAGAGCACCTACCCTCTATGATAGATGAACCAGCACCTGAGGAAACTATCAAGTTCAAGGCTACTGAGGATGTCATCCCTACCGAAGAATCTGCTGAAGAATTCATTCCAGAATGTGAAGAACGTCGAGCTAATGCACCTGAAGAAATTGCTGAAGAAAATGGTGCTGAAGAAAATGCTGATCAAATTCCTCGACGACAACCTACTCATCCTCGCGTTGCAAAAGAAGTGCAAGTTGAGAAGATCATCGATGACATTGAAGCACCAGGTCCTCTCACACGCTCAAAAGCTTCACATTTATCCAACTTTTGTGGGCACTATGCTTTTGTCTCTATCTCAGAGCCCACTAAGGTAGATGAAGCATTTCTGGAGCCTGAGTGGATTCAGGCCATGCAAGAAGAATTACATCAGTTCGAGCTCAACAACGTTTGGGAACTGGTCAATCGTCCAGATCCTCGCAAACACAATATCATTGGCACAAAGTGGATCTACCGCAACAAGCAAGATGAAAATGGCCTTGTGGTGAGGAATAAGGCACGTCTAGTAGCTCAAGGTGTAACGCCCCGAGACCGACGCTCCAGACGCCTTCCATATATTTCGTGTCCGTCGTGTGCTTTATTGTTTGTTGCATTCATCATCACATCATCCGCATTGCATCGGCACTCGTTGTCGTCATTGTTTTTAAAACTTGCATTCGTTCGTAGTTGCCGCGTTTCCCCCTTGTCTTCGTTGACCGTTCCGAGACCAACCGTGTTTTCGGTTCCCTCTTGTCAAACCAACTAACCTCTCTCGTCAGCCCGCGATCCCCTCCCGTGCGTCCGAAGCTTGTCCCGTACCCGACCCGGTTTGTTGTTACCGTTGGATTCGGATCATCCCCAAACATCTACAAAACATCTCCGTTTTCTTATTTGGACTCCCTACCTATTATTTTCTCGATCGTCCGATTTTAATCAGAGGGACCAAATGCCCCTATCAAAAATTCACTTGTTATATATATAGACCTCCGTGTCCATTTTTAGACCAAACCCTAATTTCTAGGGATCCTACCCTAGCGCCGCCGCCACTCTTCCTTGGGATCTGTCTGATCCTTCCACCCACCTTCTCCTCGATCTCCCCACCAGCCCAACCGGAGCGCTCGAACAAGTCTCCTCCTTCCTTGGGATCGATCCAGATCCTACCTGCCAAATCCCCTCTCGATCCACCTCGCCGGTGCCTCCTCCTCCAAATCCGAACGGGAGAGGAGCTCCCGATCTAAAGCCTCTTTGCGGCCGCTGTCCAGCGCGCCCATGCCAAGGCCTCGCCTCTTCCTCCTCTGTCTGATGCCCACCATCTTCGCAATCTCCTGCAGCTTCCCGTTGTCGCGACCCCGTTCGTCTCCTCGAGCCGAAGCTCGCCGCCGCCGGCGACAGCAACATCAACATCGTCGTCGCCCTCCTCCTCTCCTCCCGTGCGTGCGTCCACTCAACCTCGTCGACCCTGCTCGTCTTCATCTCGCGCACCGCGTTGCTCCCCTTCCCCGAGCACCTCGTCCCCGCCGTCGCTAGTCGCCGGAGCCAGCAGGCCATCCTCGTCCGCGCCCCTGCCTCGCCGTCCCCTGCGCCTCAAGCTCCTCCTGCCGGAGCCCCGAGTCCACCTCTGTCCCGCGCGGCCGTCCCTTTCCTGCGCCTCCCCGCCAGTTCCGCGTCGCCTCCCCATGCCCGGGAGCCCGCGCCGGCCATCTTCCTCGTCGGAGTGCCTCGCCAAGTCCCTGCCAGCGCCCCTGCTCCTCGCGTTGACCGTGCCTGGGCCAGCATCCTCCAGCCCCAAGCGCCCACTTCGTCAGCCCGAGCGGCCAGGCCTGCAGCCAGCTCCACCCACGGGCCAAGGCCCATGGTGAGCCTCCAGCGCCCCTGCTCCTATGGGCCTAGCCAGTTTCAGCCCGATGTGAGCAACTCCCCAGCCCCTCTCAGTTTCGGCCCGAGTCACCATTTTTTTTCCTGCGAACGATTTGTCTAATTATCCAGTGAATTGCTGTTTTACAGAAAAACCCCTAGTGTTCGTGCATATAATAACTCTTTAACCGTGCATCGGATTAAAATGATTTAAACATGTAAAATGCTCAGAATTTCATCTAGTTTCATAATATGCAACTTTCATCCCATGTTAAAATGTTTAAATTGCTGTTTGGTTAAATTTTCTCAAATGCCATGTTAAAATGATTTATTTCATAACTATTTAACCGTAACTCCGAATTATATGTTCTTTATATGTAAATGGGGTAGAAAAATGCCTAGTTTAACATGGTGCACTTTGTTTTGCTGTTTAACAACATTAAAATTGCATTTATGGCAGAACAGTACCACATCTAAAATATGCAAATGGGGATTTTCCGGAATTGTTGTTTGTTATTTCCGGCCTAATTTAAACTTGCCTAAATAGTTAGTTTACTTGTGCTTCACCCCTTGCCATGTTTAATAACATTTAATATTGTTGGGTACATAAACAAGAGCGAACTAAACAATTGATGTGGTGCTTCGTCAATATGCAACTCGTTGCATATTGAGCTCCACTTAACTTGTAGTTTCGTTTGTGCACTTTGCCATCCCATGCCTCTTTAAACCGGACATGCATCATACTTGTTTGTGCATCATGCCATGTGTATGTGGTGGTTGTTTACTATGTTGTTTGTTTCTTTCCGGGTTGCTTCTCTCGTTAGCTTCGGTTTCTTTCCGGAGTTGTGAGGATTCGTTCGACTCCGTCCGTTTGTCTTCTTCATGGACTCGTTCTTCTTCCTAGCGGGATCTCATGCAAGATGACCATACCCTCGAAATCACTTCTATCTTTGCTTGCTAGTTGTTCGCTCTATTGCTATGTCGCGTTACCTACCACTTGCTATATCAAGCCTCCCAAATTGCCATGAACCTCTAACCTTTGTCACCCTTCCTAGCAAATCGTTGTTTGGCTATGTTACCGCCTTTGCTCAGCCCCTCTTATAGCGTTGTTAGTTGCAGGTGAAGATGAAGTTTGTTCCATGTTGGAACATGGATATGTTGGGATATCACAATATCTCTTATATTATTAATGCATCTATATACTTGGTAAAGGGTGGAAGGCTCGGCCTTATGCCTGGTGTTTTGTTCCACTCTTGCCGCGCTAGTTTTCGTCATACCGGTGTTATGTTCCTTGATTTTGCGTTCCTTACGCGGTTGGGTGATTTATGGGACCCCCTTGACAGTTCGCTTTGAATAAAACTCCTCCAGCAAGGCCCAACCTTGGTTTTACCATTTGCCTACCTAAGCCTTTTTCCTTTGGGTTTTGCAGACTCAAGGGTCATCTTTATTTACCCCCACGGGCCAGTGCTCCTTCGAGTGCTGGTCCAAACTGAGCGTTGTCCGGCGCCCCCTGGGCAACCAGGGTCTATGCCAACCCGACCTCTTGCTCATCCGGTGTGCCCTGAGAACGAGATATGTGCAGCTCCTATCGGGATTTGTCGGCACATCGGGCGGCTTTGCTGGTCTTGTTTTACCATTGTCGAAATGTCTTGTAAACCGGATTCCGAGACTGATCGGGTCTTCCCGGGAGAAGGTTTATCCTTCCTTGACCGTGAGAGCTTATAATGGGTTAAGTTGGGACACCCCTGCAGGGTTTAAACTTTCGGGAGCCGTGCCCGCGGTTATGTGGCAGATGGGAATTTGTTAATATCCGGTTGTAGAGAACTTGACACTTGACCCTAATTAAAATGCATCAACCGCGTGTGTAGCCGTGATGGTCTCTTTTCAGCGGAGTCCGGGAAGTGAACACAGCTTTTGGGTTATGTTTGACGTAAGTAGGAGTTCAGGGTCACTTCTTGATCATTGCTAGTTCACGACCGTTCCGTTGCTTCTCTTCTCGCTCTCATTTGCGTATGTTAGCCACCATATATGATAGTGCTCGCTGCAGCTCCACCTCACTACCCCATACTTTCCTTTAAGCTTAAATAGTCTTGATCTCGTGGGTGTGAGATTGCTGAGTCCTCGTGACTCACAGATACTTCCAAAACAGTTGTAGGTGCCGAGGGTACCAGTGCAGGTGACGCAACTGAGCTCAAGTGGGAGCTCGATGAAGATCTTGTTCGTTGTGTTGCTTCTTTTTCCTGTTGATCAGTAGTGGAGCCCAGTTGGGACGATCGGGGATCTAGCAGTTGGGTTGTCTTCTTTTCTTTTGGTTATGTAGTCGGACCTATGTGTGTACTCTGAATGATGTATGATTTATTTATGTATGGTGTGAAGTGGCGATTGTAAGCCAACTCTTTATCCCATTCTTGTTCATTACATGGGATTGTGTGAAGATGACCCTTCTTGCGACAAAACCACAATGCGGTTATGCCTCTAAGTCGTGCCTCGACACGTGGGAGATATAGCCGCATCGTGGGTGTCACACAAGGCTACACACAGGTTGAAGGAATTGATTTCGATGAAACTTTTGCACCTGTTGCTAGACTTGAAGCTATTCGCATATTACTTGCTTATGCTAATCATCATGATATCACTTTATATCAAATGGATGTGAAAAGTGCATTCCTCAATGGTAAGCTTAAGGAAGAAGTATATGTTGCTCAACCCCCAGGTTTTGAAGATCCTAAGCATCCTGACAAAGTCTTCAGACTAAATAAGGCCCTCTATGGCCTCAAGCAGGCCCCTCGGGCGTGGTATGATACTTTGAAGGAATTCCTCATGAAGAAAGGCATCAAACCCGGTTCACTTGACCCTACTCTTTTCACTAAATCATATGATGATGAATTGTTTGTATGCCAAATATATGTCGATGATATCATCTTTGGCTGTACTGACCAACGTTATAGTGATGAATTTGCCTATATGATGAGTGAAGAATATCAAATGTCTATGATGGGAGAGTTGAAATTCTTCTTAGGTCTTCAAATTCGTCAACAGCGCAATGGCATATTCATATCTCAGGAGAAATACCTCAAGGATGTACTGAGGAAATTCGGCATGCAAGATTGCAAAGGCGTCAAAATTCCGATGCCCACAAATGGCCGTCTGTGCACTGATGAAAATGGTATTGACTTTGATCAAAAGGTATATCGCTCCATGATTGGTTCTTTATTGTACTTATGTGCATCTAGGCCAGATATTATGCTTAGTGTTTGCATGTGTGCCTGATTTCAAGCTACACTGAAGGAATCACACCATAAGGCTGTGAAACATATTCTTCGATATCTAGCTCACACACCAACACTAGGATTATGGTACCCCAAGGGCTCGGTTTTTGATCTCGATTGGATATTCTGACTCTGACTATGCTGGTGATTGTGTGCATCGCAAGTCAACATCTGGTACATGTCATTTCCTCGGACGATCTTTGGTCTGTTGGTCCTCGAAGAAACAGAACTGTTTATCACTGTCTACTGCTGAAGCTGAGTACATTGCTGCTGGTTCTTGTTGTGCTCAATTGCTGTGGATGAAGCAAACTCTCAAGGACTACTGCGTCAACGTGAAGAATGTGCCTCTCTTCTGTGACAATGAGAGTGCCATCAAGATTGCTCACAACCCAGTTCAACACTCGAAGACAAAGCACATTCAGATTCGTCATCATTTTCTTCGAGATCATGTGTTGAAGGGCGACATTTTTATTGAGCATGTGAAGACTGAAGAACAGCTAGCCGATATCTTCACAAAGCCCTTGGATGAGAGGAGATTTAGCAAGTTGCGGTGTGAGCTAAATATCTTAGAATCTTCGAATGTTCTTTGAAGAGGACACTAATCCTAACACTTATGCAAAATTGATGACTTAGATGTGCAACACATGAAGAAACGTTTTTCTTCAATCAATGAAGAATAACACTCTAAGTGTGAAGAAATTAATGAAGAATTTGATTCTCAGAACCCTACGACAATTATACGCGGTGTCTGAAATCATCATTCTTATACGGTGGGTCACGCCACCACAAAAGTTGAAAATCTTCAATTTGAGTTTTTCCTCAGTTTTTGAAATTCCTCAGTTGTTCATATTCTTCAACTTTGCAAAATCTTCACTGTTTCCGTCGTTCTTCTTCATTGGCTATATATATATATATATATATATATATATATATATATATATATATATATATAAAAGTTTATGTCCTCTACAGCATTCACTTATGGCTAATTCTTCAAGTTGGTTTTTCTGCTAAGTGAATGTGATCGGACCCTTCCCCCTCTATGCTATACTCAACCCAATCTATTCACAAATTCTTCATGTGCGTTCTATTTGAAACTCGTTCAAAATCTTCACTGTGTCCTTGTCAGCTGAAGAATTTGCGAACGGAACTTTTAACTTATCTTATCCAAATTTTCGGCTTTACCACTCAAACTGTTTCGCTTCCCATGATGTACTTATCTATTCACCCACGATATAACATGATCTCCACTTCTCAGTACATGGGTGACACATGTCAAGCGACTGAGAAGGGTCAGGGGCATGTTCTCCAATTTCTTCGGGCGAACCGTTTTTCACCGTGGCTATAAATACCCCTCTCCCCTTCCTCACTTCCTTTACTCCGCTCGACCTCTCTCCCGCTCGAGCTTCTCAAACCCTAGCGCCACCGCTACATCATCGTCGCTGGGGAGGAAGAGCTTCACTGCCTCGACCTTGTCGCCGCCGTACTCACGCCGGTCGCGGAAATCTTCACTCCGCCGCCGCCGTAGCCGTCTTCCTCCGCCAAGTTAGGGCGTGGAAGATCTGCACAGACGAGCTTCACTTCTCCACATCCCAGTTCGTCGTGTTCTTCGTCCAGGGTAATTAAAAGTTACTTTTACTGCCCTCTTTGATTCAAATGTTTACTACAAAATCTTCAAAGGTGTTTTTTTTCTTCAAATCCTCACACACTAAACACCTCACATGTCATCTGTTCTTGATTCGTTTCTCTAAGCAATAATTTTTTCTTCAAGATTCCTCAATTGTGTGGATCTTCGATCTATACAACTCTGGTACCTAAGACAAAGAACGCTTAGTGAAATTCTTCAAGACTCATCTGGTCAAATTCCTCAAACTTGTTCTTTTTGAAAAAACCTTCTGAGAACGCATATGACCTCTCCAAATTCCTCGCAACTATACTCTGTTCACAGGTACTCATGTCCGCTGCTGAATCACTAGGTTCTCATCAACTTAACTCATTTGCAGCGTTCCTTGAAGAAAAGTTGCATACTTCTTCAGAGAGTTCAATTGTTCAAATTCCTCAACTGAAGAAAATGGCTGATGGAAAGAAGCTACAGAAAGGAGGAAAGAGGCCTGAGGTCAATACTGCCTTTGAAATCCCTGAGGACATTTATGCTGGGTACTGCACACCCCTTGAGGAAGATAAAAATCAGCGCAAGGTGCGCATTCAGAGGATAGAAAGGAGATGGGCAAAAGAGTGGAGGGAGTACAGGTATGTGACTCCAAAATACATGAAGAAATTCGCTGTTACCCCTCCATGCTCAAGACCTCCATTGGCACCTGGCCAAGAGGCAGATCCCACTAGCATCAAGCGCGGTGAGGAATTTCCTGAAGAACTTATTCTTCAATTCTATGCGACGCTGCACATCACCGGAAATTCTGAAGATGTGAATTCATGGGTGCTGGACTGGATGTCTGAAAACACTCACTACAAGGCACCAGCTAATGAATTGCTTCGTGCCTTACCTCTCAGTCCGCCCCTTGAAGGTGCTTGTTGCGTCTACAATGAACCTGAGCTAACCGATCACTACATGCAAGTGCTGATGAAGCCTTTGAAGCCAGGTCAGACCCCAAGAACAAAATTCCTTGTGAAGGAATTGCTGTATGTGCCTCGGACTGTCTATCGCATTCTGACGAAGACATTGAGTCCAATAAAGGGCCACGACTCGAATGAAGAAGAAGTCGTTGGCATCATGAAGAATCTGCTTTTCAATATCATTCATGGCATTCCCATAAACTTCCATGATTTCTTCATGAGGACTCTGGCCAATGTCGCCATGTCACCATTTGAGTTGAAGCCTTATGCACCTTGGATTATGAGATTCATCAGGACAAGGTCTTCACTCAACTATAAAGCTGATACACTGAACCATTGCAGCTACTTGCCCCCAATTGAAGTCCTCAAACGGACATTTTCCTCAGCTGATGAAAAGGGCAAGGCTACTGCTGTAATTGATGAAGGCATTCGTCCATTGGATGGACAATTTCGCAAGGCTGAATCCTACTCCACCAATGATGACTCTGCCACCCATGACTCTGCCGCAAACGCACCCAAGCAAAATCCTCAAGGCACAGCACCCAGGGTGATGACTAACCGTGAGCTTCTCCTTAGTCTTCACCAGAAGGTTGATCGCAATCATAAATGGGTCAAGCGTCAGTTTGGTTCAATTCTTCACAACATGACTGCTACCCATAATGCAGTGAAGAAACACCACCACTACCTTCAGGAAACCCTCAACCGCACCTGGGCTGTTCTGTCTCAAGTCTATAGTGAAGAAGATCTGAAGAAAATGGGTCTCAAGGAAGATCTTGACTGGGCTGCACCTCCTCCAAAGAAGTACAAGAAGGTCAAGGTTCCTTCCTTGGTGGCCAGCTCCTATTCTTCATCACGTGACACTGATGAACATGAAGATTTGGACGACACTGCGGCAGGCCCTACTCCAACAAACGACCCCAACAACGCTGACGCTCCTTCATCACCTTGATATTCTTCAGGGGCGTTAGTCCTCATTTTCGACCCTTTTGGTCATTTGATGACAAAGGGGGAGAAATGAGTTAGTCTTCAAGCGGGTCTATCTTATATGGGCCTTTTTTTCTAAGTTGCAACTCTCGTTCTTTTGAAGACTTTGCTGGATCGAGTTGTAAACTTAAACTCTATGGTGGCCTGATACTTTTGCTGTTTCCTTCTGCATGCTTATTCCTCGTTAATGCTATTGCACGCATGCTGAATTACATCAGTCACCATATTTCATCATGCATTTCAAATTCTTCATATATTATGTCAAATGCGTGTATGAATTACAAGATATAGGCGGAGATCTCCATGATTCAACTCTTCAAGTGTGCATTGCTTCAAAAGCAAATTCCTCACTATGCACATCTTCAGGGGGAGTTCTTCTATACCTTGCAATCAAATTCCACAATATCAGTATTAACACTTCATATGTTTATCCCCGTTGAAAACTTAACCTATATTGTCATCAATCATGAAAAGGGGGAGATTGTAAGTGCATCTAGTCCCCCTTAGTGATTTTGGTGTATTGAAGACTTATAGGTTAAGGGACTAATGCGTTTGTGAGTGTACACAGGTCTATAAGTCTATGAGGAGTTTGATATTTACAGAGAAAGTCGACCCCTAAAAATGAAGTTCTTCGACTGAAGACTTTGGATTTCTGAAGACTTTCTGAAGACTTTGAAAGTGAAGAAATTGGTGTGACCTTGAAGACTTGGTATTCATTTGAGGAACATGAAGCGTGAAGACTTTTGTTTTTGTAGTTTCATTTTCTCTTTCTTGAGTCATAGGAAACACCATACTGTTAAAGGGGGTCGAGGAAATACTAAGGAAAAATTTCCATGTGATGCTCAACTCAAAATCCTACACCTACCAATCCCTTCGAGTGAAGCCATTGGAAATCTCATACAGTTCAGTCATATTCTTCAGTGACAGAGACGAAGTTCTTCTGGTCTCTGAGGAATTTGTTCTGACTGAGGAGTTAGGAATTCGCCAGTGCGGATTGCCTACACAGTGAGGAACATGATAGCCCTGAGGAATTTGAACCTCAAATTTCCGACCGTTGCTGTGCTGCGCGCCAGCTGTCCCAAAATATCTTATCCACCTAATGGCCATATCATTGAAGGGCATTTATGTGTTATCATGTCGGGCTGCTCCCTAGGCTATAAATAGCCGCCCCTACAACCACTAGCTGGTTGGCTGCTCTGAGAGAAACTGACACTTGTTATTTGAGAGCATCCCATCCTCCGAGGACTTTGAGCGAAAATCATCAAGTGAGGAAAAACCCAAACCCAAACACCTACAAACCCAAAGTGATTGAGCATCACTGAAGAGATTGATCCTGCGTGGATCCGACGCTTGTTACCTTTGAAGACTGTGCTTCTTCCAGACGGTTAGGCGTCATGGTCTAGAGCATCCAAGAGGAAATTGTGGATCGCCGAGTGACCGAGTTTGTGAAGGTTTGGAAGTCACCTGAAGACTTACCACGAGTGATTGGACGAGGTCTGTGTGACCTTAGTTCAAGGAGAATACGGTGAGGACTGTGTGTCCGGGACTGGGTGTCCTCAGGTTTAAATACCTAGCCGCTCCAACCAGACGTACAACTGAGACAGCAGTTGAAACTGGTCTACCAAATCATTGTCTTCACCAAGCCAACTGGTTCTATTTCCTCAACTCTTTCATTTCCTCATTCCTGTGTTGTGCACTTGTTCATATCTGTGTTTGAAGACTTTGACTGAAGACTTTCTCAATTTCCTCAGTTCAATTTCTTCAGTCTGTTTGTCTTCATGCTGTGTTATCCTGTGTTTATGCTTTCTGTACTCTGTGCTTGTTTTCATTTCATCATGATGACTATGCTTGTGTTCTGCTATGCATACTTTTGAGTACTTATTACGCTGCAAGTAGTTCTTCGCTAAGGAATTTCCTCACCCACAAATTCCTCAGTGAAGAATTCATAAAAATCGCCTATTCACCCCCCTCTAGTTGATATAACGCACTTTAACAATGATCATTATATAGGCATCACGTCCAAGATTAGTAGGCCGACTCCTGCCTACATTGAGGACACTATAACCGAACCCTTTCTGAGCAATCTCACGCTATTAGGCATATCAACCATCCGATTTCGGCTCTGGATCACTCATGGCCGTCTGATGCACCGCTGCATTGCCCCCGCGTGGGCCAATCTTGGGCCGTAATCCTGGGCCGTATGTCCATGGCCGCTATTCCAGAAACCGAATCGGTGGTCTCTCGATCATTGTTGTGGGCTGACGTTCGATGTCCAGCGGATGGTCGAGATATTGCTCTGTATCCACCCCCGAGCCCTTACCGCATTCACCTCGCCGCATGCCCCCACCCTCCCAATCTCGGCCTGGATCGCCGGTTCGGTCTTCACCTCAGAGAGAACGAGGGAGAGATAGGCGATGGGAACTGGCAACATTGGGATGGATTGAGCACATCTCTGTGGAAGACGAGCCACCCGGATCGCTACCATTCTTTCTATTCTCAAGCGTACAAAAAAAGAGATCATGGCGACGGTGGCATCAGGTGCTACTTTCTACGAGTATGTCCATATCATCCAGGCAGAGAATCTCACCAACAATGTTCTGTCCATCCTCTACAGGTTTGTTTTTGTTCCCCTTCCGTGCACCCCATATTCTTGGTGGATTCACTTCGTCGATCTGGTCTCTCCGTGTTGGGGGAAGAGCAGATCGGAGGATGAGCACTAGAGGATCCGATTGCATAAATTGGGAGCAATCGGAGGCTTTCCAGTTGTGATGTATTGCTCCTTATCACGCAGGTGATAGGGCTCTCCCGATCTCGTCCTGGAGGAACAATGCACCTTGCATGACCTCGACCACGAACGACGCTGTTCACCACTACTCGTCAGGTTGTCGGCTGCAGACCTATTCAACCAGTGTACGATGCTATTGTCTAAGACAGCCTCCATGGCTGCCCTACATCCACGCTATCCATTCCTCTCCATAGATGTGTAGGGAGGAGCAAACAGGAGGGCAAGGAAGAGCACTCCTCTATCATGTACGTATGTAGAGCATGGTTTTTTGTAGGCCGAGCTCCATGGTACCTTCTATCCACACCGTTGGCTGAACATCATGTTTCTAGAGATTTGAGCAAAAGCTGACCAGTTTTGCAGGCTTATTGCGGTGTGCATTCCAACAAAGAGAGAGCCTAGCGCATGCAAGATTTAAATATAGAGAAAGAGCTGCGTTGTGCATGCAGAGTTGATAGAGAGACAGAGAAGTTGACAGGGCAAGAAAAACGAAGACACTGTCACACAACATCTTTGCACCATCGCTGCCACTCAGCCGACGGGGGTGCCGCGTTCTCCTGCGAACTCCCACACGATTCATCCTGGATGATTCGGCAACAGGAAGCAGCAGCTCACCTACGATGTCACCAAGGACAGTAAGAACCCGATGTGTGGCCTTCCCCAACGATCTGGTCGTCCTCTGCCCAGCTATTGTAAGTCTACATACATTAGTTGATTGATCATTGTTATTACAGAGTACTCCCTCTATAAACTAATATAAGAGCGTTTAGATCACTAAAATAGTTATCTAAACACTCTTATATTTCTTTACTAAGGGAGTACTATGCATACAATTTTTTCATACTTACGGCACAGATGTTTCCTCAACAATTCTTTTGTTGCGTATGAACAACTGTGCAACATCTGGCCCTACCACGAGACCTTAACTTGTACTTCTGCAGTAACAAGGGACGATGCAGTAGGCATATCTTCCTACATTTATGTGAATTTGGAAAATATCATCAATGATGTCTGTCTGATAATGTCTTATATAGCTGAGTGGTGAGGAATAGATCAGTTGGTCTAGCCATGATTGATATTATTGATGAATTAGGAAATTTGGAATTATGTACGCAGATTTTTTTCATCACTGGTATGTGTTATTTTTTTCTAACAAAAATACTTTAGTTCATTGACAACTTTTCAAATCTGTAACCTCGATCTTGTTACCCTTTTAAGTAATGATTGTCTACCATTTACAATTGCTACTTCGCGTGTTAGTATACATAGTTTCTGTACAACATACTGTAATCAGATAATTACTTGTGGTTTGTGAACTTTTTGACGCAGAATAGTACTGGAGAGTTTTATTTTGCATGCCTTATTTCAGCGAAGATCATACTAACATGGAGTTGTAACTAACCAAACATTATTTTCCGTGTACAAAGGACTTGATAAGACTGGTACTTTACCAAATGGAAAATCAGCAACGGCTAGCGAATTAAGGTGTTCTTTTTTAGTTCTACATAATTCTGCTGCTCACATGTATTCGGCCATTTCTTTGATAGTGGAAAGAAAGAAAAACTTTTTAGCTGGTCATTCTGTCATTGAAAATTGCATCTAACCCTTTTGTGTAAACTATGGAATTGGCTTCTTTCTTCGGTTTTGAAACATTTGTCCTTTCCTTACCTTGTGTGACTTAACTGCAGATGAAATTTTTCTTGAGGTCTACTTCAAACTAGTTATTAACAAGACCATATCGGGAACAGAATAGAAGATTGTCAAATGAAACAGACATATTAGTATTCATGGATAAAACATGTCTTCAATTTCATCAAGTTCATCCCTGAGCTTATAGAGCAAAACCATGTGGTATGCAAATGTAAATTTGATTTCATTTAGCTGATATAAACTCTGCTTGGTTGACTTTACTAATTTGGTCAGTTAACTAATTGTCTTGTAATGTGACGCACAAGATGAAGGCTTGTACATTATTTCTGGAAATGTAGGTAATCTGTTCATTATATTCCATTAATATCTCTACCCTTTGTTCGGTAGAGAACATTTCTTCTATTAGTGCCCGACAATTATTGTTTGTAACTGAAGCTAAAGGATAGATGAAGTCGAGCTACAAGATCTAATACTTTGGATCAGATTAATTTATTAAAAATAACAGGATAATATATGGGCATGAAAAATAGGTCGCAATGTTTGATGAATTTTTAAGCAACATGATGACACTGAAGAGAAGAACCGCCATTCTATGCCATCTGTGGTCATCGTGCAAGGCATGTTGTGCACGAAGGACTCCAATGAAAAGCATTGATCGACAATAACAATATTATGGTATGTTTTGATTGATTTCTTAATACTGTTATTATTTTCCAATTAAACCATGCATTTGTACAATTCTACTCATCAATTACTGAACAATATTGAGAAATTTTATGTAAGATTAACTTTCATATTTCATGTGTATATATTTATGCAAAATCTGATCATATTCATTGTAAAATGGAAGGGCGCGGCAACGCACGCCATCAATGATCTAGTCTACTACTATTACTTCACACATAAATCGCTATCCAACATGCATCTAGTGTATTAAGTTCATGGAGAAACGGAGTAATGCAAAAAGAACGATGACATGATGTAGACAAGATCTATTCATGTAGGAATAGACCCCATCTTGTTATCCTTAATAGCAACGATCAATACGTGTCTTGCTACCCCTTCTGTCACAGGGAAAGAACACCGCACAATCGAACGCATCACAAAGCACCTCTTCCCATGGCAAGAAAAATCGATCTAGTCGGCCTAACTAAACCAAAGATTCGAAGAAGAAATACGAGGCTATAAGTAGTCATGCATATAAGAGATCAAAACTCAAATAACTTTCATGGATAAAATAGATATGATCATAAACTCAAAGTTCATCGGATCCCAACAAACACACCGCAAAAGAATTACATCAAATAGATTTCTAAGAGACCATTGTATTGAGAGTCAAAAAGAGAGAAGACGCCATCTAGCGACTGCCTATGGACCCGTAGGTCTACAATGAACTACTCACGCATCATCGGAGAGGCACCAATGGGGATGATGAACCCCTCCGTGATGGTGTCTAGATTGGATCTCGTGGTTCTGGAACTTGCGGCGGCTAGAATTGTCTTTCATCGACTCCCCTAGGGTTTCTGGAATATTTGGGTATTTATAGGGCGAAGAGGCGGTCCGGGAGGCCACCGAGGTGGGCACAACCCACCAGGACATGCCTGGGCCTCGAGGCGCGCCTAGATGGGTTGTACCCCCCTCGGGGCATCCCTCTAATACTTCTTTGGCCCATCTTGTGTCTTCTGGTTAAGAAAAAATCTCCAAAAAGTTTCGCTGCGTTTGGACTCCATTTGGTATTGATTTTCTACAAAGTAAAAAACAAGCAAAAAACAACAAATGGCACTGAGCACTATGTCAATAGGTTAGTCCCAAAAATGATATAAAGTTGCTATAAGATGATTGTAAAAACATTCCAAGAATGATAATATAACAACATGGAACAATAAAAAATTATAGATACGTTGGAGACGTATCAGCATGCCCAAGCTTAATTCCTGCTCATCCTCGAGTAGGTAAATGATAAAAACAGAATTTTTGATGTGGAATGCTGCCTAACATGTTCATCACATATTCTTTTCTTTTTAGCATGGACATTGTTGGGGAACGTAGCATGAAATTTCAAAAATTTCCTACGCTCACGCAATATCTATCTAGGAGGTGCATAGCAATGAGAGTGGGAGAGTGTGTCCACGTACCCTCGTAGACCGAAAGCGGAAGCGTTTGACAACGCGGTTGATGTACTCGAACTTCTTCTCGTTCCGACCGATCAAGCATCGAACGTACGACACCTACGAGCTCTGCACACGTTCAGCTCGATGACGTCCCTCGAACTCTTGATCTTGCAATGTGTCGAGGGAGAGTTCCGTCAACACGACGGCGTGGTGACGGTGACGGTGAAGTCACTACAGGAATCAGCTATTTTGCCGTCTGCCACGGCGGACGGCAAAGGCATGAACGGCGGACGGCAAAGGCATGAACGGCGGACGGCAAAGGCCTTTGCCGTCAGCCGCGGACGGCAAAAGGCTCCGGCAAAGAGCTACTTTGCCGTCTGCTTCCGGGCGGCTGACGGCAAAGGGCCTTTGCCGTCTGCAGCGGACGGCAAAGAGAGCAGACGGCCATAATTGCTCTGTCAGTCCGTTAAGTGGCTAACGGCAGGCCTTTGCCGTCCGCCGCTGACGGCAAGTCTTTGCCGTCTGCCACTGATGGCAAAGAGACCAAACATGCATTAATTCTGTTTCTTCTTATATCCATTCATTTTCACAGAAAATCACACACACACACACACACACACACACACACACACACACACACACACACACACACATATATATATATATATGTATATATATGACCAATATAGGATATCCAACACATGTTACCAATAGTAGCAAGTTTCATCCATACATATACATAGCTTCATCAATATTACACAGTTTCATCCATAGGTAGCAAGTTTCACAAAGTCAAAACAAAAACTAAAGACAAGCACTCCATATCTGAAATTACAAGAAATGACCTAAAACTAAATATCTATTTTCCTAAAAACTATCTTATTACTAAGATCTTCTCAGGATCTTCTTCTTTTCTTCCAACCTGCATAACAAAAACACTAAGAAAGAGAGAATGGGTTAGGAGTAGAAATGTAGCATTTCACTTGGTGAAATGCAATGCTGTAGGAGCCATTCATCTAGTCCATAATACTAAGGTGAAATTATTGGTTCAGTATACCTACAGCATACATACATCAAGGGATAACACCGTGCATGATGGGAGCAGAAGTTAACAACAGCTTCATACCGTGATCTGTTGGGGAACGTAGTATTTCAAAAAAACTGCCTACGATCACGCAAGATCTATCTAGGAGAAACATAGCAATGAGTGGGGAGAGTGTGTCTACGTACCCTCGTAGACAGAAAGCAGAAGCGTTTAGTAACACAGTTGATGTAGTCGAACATCTTAGCAATCCAACCGATCAAGTACCGAACACACGACACCTCCGCGATCTGCACACGTTCAACTCGGTGACGTCCCTTGAACTCTTGATCCAGCTGAGGCCGAGGGTGAGTTCTGTCAGCACGACGACGTGGTGACGGTGATGATGAAGTTACCGGCGCAGGGCTTCGCCTAAGCACTACAACGATATGACCGAGGTGTAAAACTGTGGAGGGGGGCACCACACACGGCTAAGAGATTGTCTGTTGTGCCTTTGGGGTGCCCCCTGTCCCCGTATATAAAGGAGGGGAGGAGGAGGGCGGCCAACAAGGGGCGCGCCATGGAGAGGGGAGTCCTACTAGGACTCCAGTCCTAGTAGGATTCGGCCCCACCCTTTTTTTCTTCTACCGGAGGGGAAAAAGGGGAAGGAGAGGGAGTAGGAGAATGAAAGGGGGGTGGCACCCCCTTCGCAAGTCCAATTCGACCTCCTCCCTTGTGGGGGGTGCACCAGCCGATTGTGGGCTGGTTAGCCTCCCTCCTATGGCCCATAAGGCCCATATCTTTCCCAGGGGTTTAGGTAACCTCCCGGTACTCCGGAAAAATGCCCGAATCACTCGGAACCATTCCGATGTCCGAATGCAACCTTCCAATATATGAATCTTTACCTCTCAACCATTTCGAGACTCCTCGTCATGTCTGTGATCTCATCAGACTCCGAACAAATTTCGGTACATCAAATCACATAACTCATAATACAAATCGTCATCGAACGTTAAGCGTGCGGACCCTACGGGTTTGAGAACTATGTAGACATGACCGAGACACATCTCCGGTCAATAACCAATAGCGGAACCGGGATGCGCATATTGGCTCCTACATATTCTACGAAGATCTTTATCGGTCAAACCGCATAACAACATACGTTGTTCCCTTTGTCATCGGTATGTTACTTGCCCGAGATTCGATTGTCGGTATCAACATACCTAGTTCAATCTCGTTACCGTCAAGTCTCTTTACTCGTTCCGTAATGCATCATCCCGCAACTAACTCATTAGTCACATTGCTTGCAAGGCTTATAGTGACGAGCATTACCAAGAGGACCCAGAGATACCTCTCCGATACACGGAGTGACAAATCCTAATCTTGATCTATGCCAACCCAATAAACACCTTCGGAGACACCTGTAGAGCATCTTTATAATCACCTAGTTACGTTGTGACGTTTGATAGCACACAAGGTTTTCCTCCGGTATTCGGGAGTTGCATAATCTCATAGTCAGAGGAACATGTATAAGTCATGAAGAAAGCAAAAGCAATAAAACTCAACGATCATTATGCTAAGCTAACGGATGGGTCTTGTCCATCACATCATTCTCTAATGATGTGATCCCGTTCATAAAATGACAACACATATCTATGGTCAGGAAACATAACCATCTTTGATTAACGAGCTAGTCAAGTAGGGGCATACTAGGGACAATCTGTTTTGTCTATGTAACAACAAAGTTTCCGGTTAATACAATTCTAGCATGAATAATAAACATTTATCATGATATAAGGAAAATAACAACTTTATTATTGCCTCTTGGGCATATTTCCTTCAGTCTCCCACCTTCACTAGAGTCAATAACCTAGTTCACATCGCCATGTGATTTAACACCAATAGCTCACATCTTTATGTGATTAACACCCATAGTTCACATCGCCACGTGACCAACACTCAAAAGGTTTACTAGAGTCAATAATCTAGTTCACATCGCTATGTGTTTAACACCCAAGAGTAATAAGGTATGATCATGTTTTGCCTGTGAGAGAAATTTTAGTCTACGGGTCGGCAACATTCAGATCCGTATGTATTTTGCAAATTTCTATGTCTACAATACTCTGCACGGAGCTACTCTAGCTAATTGCTCCAACTTTCAATATGTATCTAGATCGAGACTTAGAGTCATCCAGATCGGTGTCAAAGCTTGCATCGATGTAACTCTTTACGACGAACTCTTTGTCACCTCTATAACCGAGAAACATTTCCTTATTCCACCAAGGATAATTTTGACAACTATCCAAAGATCCACTCCTGGATCACCATTGTACCCTCTTGCTAAACTCATGGTGAGGTACACAATAGGTCTGGTACACAACATAGCATACTTTAAAGAACCTATGACTAAGGCATAGGGAATAACTTTTCATTCTCTTTCTATTTTCTGTTGTGGTCGGGTTTTGAATATTTACTCAACTTCACACCTTGCAACACAGGCAAGAACTCTTTCTTTGACTGTTCCATTTCGAACTACTTTAAAATCTTGTCAAGGTATGTACTCATTGAAAAAACTTATCAAGCGTCTTGATCTATCTCTATAGATCTTGATGTTCAATATGTAAGCAACTTCACCGAGGTCTTTCTTTGAAAAAATCCTTTCAAACACCTCTTTATGCTTTCCAGAAAATTCTACATTATTTCTGATCAACAATATGTCATTCACATATACTTATCAGAAACGCTGTAGTGCTCCCACTCACTTTCTTGTAAATACGGGCTTCACTGCAAGTCTGTATAAAACCATATGCTTTGATCACTTTATCAAAGCATATATTCCAACTCCGAGATGCTTGGACCAGTCCATAGATGGATCGCTGGAGCTTGCACACTTTGTTAGCACCTTTAGGATTGAGAAAACCTTCTTGCTGCATCATATACAACTCTTCTTTAAGAAATCCATTAAGGAATGTAGTTTTGACATCCATTGGCCAGATTTCATAAAATGTGGAATTGCTAACATGATTCGGACAGACTTAAGCATCGCTACGAGTGAGAAAATCTTATCGTAGTCAACACCTTGAACTTGTCGAAACTTTTTGCGACAATTCAAGCTTTGTAGATAGCAACACTACTATCATCGTCTGTCTTCCTCTTGAAGATCCATTTATTCTCAATGGCTCGCCGATCATCGGGCAAGTCAATCAAAGTCCATACTTTGTCCTCATACATGGATCCCATCTCAGATTTCATGGCCTCAAGCCATTTCGCGGAATCTGGGCTCATCATCGCTTCCTCATAGTTCGCAGGTTCGTCATGTTCTAGTAACATGACTTCCAGAACAGGATTACCGTACCACTCTGGTGCGCAACATACTCTGGTTGACCTATGATGTTCGGTAGTAACTTGATCTAAAGTTTCATAATCATCATCATTAACTTCCTCACTAATTGGTGCAGGCATCACTGGAACTGATTTCTGTGATGAACTACTCGCCAATTCGGGAGAAGGTACAATTACCTCATCAAGTTCTACTTTCCTCCCACTCACTTCTTTCGAGACAAACTCCTTCTCTAGAAAGTATCCTATTTTTAGCAACGAATATCTTGCCTTCGGATCTGTGATCGAAGGTGTACCCAACAGTTTCCTTTGGGTATCCTATGGAGACACATATCTCCGATTTGGGTTCGAGCTTATCAGGTTGAAACTTTTTCACATAAGCATTGCCGCCCCAAACTTTAAGAAACGACAGCTTAGGTTTCTTACCAAACCACAGTTCATATGGTGTCGTCTCAACGGATTTAGATGGTGCCCTATTTAACGTGAATGTAGCTGTCTCTAATGCATAACCCTAAAACGATAGTGGTAAATCGGTAAGAGACATCATAGATCGCACCATATCTAATAAAGTACGGTTATGACGTTCGGACACACCATTACGCTATGGTGTTCCAGGTGGCGTGAGTTGTGAAACTATTCCACGTTGTTCCAAATGAAGACCAAACTCATAACTCAAATATTCACCTCCACGATCATATCGTAGAAACCCTATTTTCTTGTTACGATGATTTTCTACTTCACACTGAAATTCTTTGAACTTTTCAAATGTTTCAGACTTATGTTTCATCAAGCAAATATACCCATATCTTCTCAAATCATCTGTAAAGGTCAGAAAATAACGATACCCGCCGCAAGCCTCAACTCTCATCGGACCACATACATCAGTATGTATTATTTCCAATAAGTCAGTTGCTTGCTCCATTGTTCTGGAGAACGGAATCTTAGTCATCTTGCCCATGAGCCATGGTTTGCAAGAATCAAGTGATTCATAATCAAGTGATTGCAGAAGTCCATCAACATGGAGTTTCTTCATGCGCTTTACACCAATATGACCTAAACGGCAGTGCCACATATAAGTTGCACTATTATTATTAACTTTGCATCTTTTGGCGTCAATATTATGAATATGTGTATCACTACGATCGAGATTCAGTAAACCATTTATATTGAGTGTATGACCATAGAAGTTTTTATTCATGTAAATAGAACAACAATTATTCTTTGACTTAAATGGATAACCGTATTGCAATAAACATGATCCAGTCATATTTATGCTCAACGCAAACACCAAATAACATTTATTTTAGGTTCAACACTAATCCCAAAGGTAAAGGGAGTGTGCAATGGTGATCTTATCAACCTTGGAATCACTTCCAACTCACATCATCACCTTGCCCTTAACTAGTCTTTGTTTATTTTGCAACTCCCATTTCGAGTTACTACTCTTAGCAACTGAACCAGTATCAAATACCGAGGGGTTGCTATAAACACTAGTAAAGTACACATCAACAACATGTATATCAAATATACTTTTGTTCACTTTGCCATCCTTCTTATCCGCCAAGTATCTAGGGCAGTTCCACTTCCAGTGACCATTTCCTTTGCAGTAGAAGCACTCAGTTCCAGGCTTGGGTCTAGCTTTGGCCTTCTTCATGGGAGCAGAAACTTGCCTGCTATTCTTCTTTGAAGTTCCTCTTTCTTTCCCTTTGCCCTTTTCTTGAAACTAGAGGTCTTGTTAACCATCAACACTTGATGCTATTTCTTCATTTCTACCTTCGCCGATTTCAGCATCGCGAAGAGCTTGGGAATTACTTTCGTCATCCCTTGCATATTATAGTTCATCACTAAGTTCTAGTAACTTGGTAATAGTGACTAGAGAATTTTGTCAATTACTATCTTATCTGGAAGATTAACTCCCACTTGATTCAAGCAATTGTAGTACCCAGGCAAGCTGAGCATATGCTCACTGGTTGAGCTATTCTCTTCCATCTAGTAGGCAAAGTACTGTCAGAGGTCTCATACCTCTCGACACGGGCATGAGTATGAAATATCAATTTCAACTCTTAGAACATCTTATATGCTCCGTGGCATTCAAAACGTTTTTGAAGTCCCAGTTCTAAGCCGTAAAGCATGGTGTACTAAACTATTAAGTAGTCATCATACCGAGCTTTGTCAAACGTTCATAACATCTGCATCTGCTCCTGCAATAGGTCCGACACCTAGCGGTGCATCAAGGACATAATTCTTCTGTGCAGCAATGAGGATAATCCTCAGATCACAGACCTAGTCCACATCATTGCTACTATCATCTTTCAACTTATTTTTCTCTAGGAACATACGAAAATAAACGGGGAAGCTATACGCGAGTTTATGTTGGGGAACGTAGTATTTCAAAAAAATTCCTACGATCACGCAAGATCTATCTAGGAGAAGCATAGCAACGAGCGGCGAGAGTGTGTCCACGTACCCTCGTAGACCGAAAGCAGAAGCGTTAAGTAACGCGGTTGATGTAGTCGAACGTCTTCGCGATCCAACCGATCAAGTACCGAACGCACGGCACCTCCGCGATCTGCACACGTTCAGCTCGATGACGTCCCTCGAACTCTAGATCCAGCTGAGGCCGAGGGAGAGTTTCGTCAGCACGACGACATGTTGACGATGATGATGAAGTTACCGACGCAGGGCTTTGCCTAAGCATTACGACAATATGATCGAGGTGGAAATCTGTGGAGGGGGACACCGCACACGGCTAAGATCAACTTGTGTGTCTATCGGGTGCCCCTTCCCCCGTATATAAAGGAGGGGAGGAGGAGGAGGGCAGCCACAAGGGTGCTCCCAAGGGGGGGATTCCTACTCCTAGTAGGAGTAGGTTTCCCCCTTTCCTAGTCCAAGTAGGAGAACAAGGAAGGAGAAGGAGAGGGAGAAGGAAAGAGGGGGGCGCCGCCCCCTCCCTAGTCCAATTAGGACCAGCCCATGGGGGGGCGCGTGGCCTCCCCTTGTGGCCCTTCTCTCCTTTCCACTAAGGCCCATGAAGGCCCAATGCTTCCCCCGGCGAATTCCCGTAACTCTCCGGTACTCCGAAAAATACCCGAACCACTCAGAACCTTTCCGATGTCCGAATATAGCCTTCCAAAATATTGATATTTACGTCTCAACCATTTCGAGACTCCTCGTCATGTCCTTGATCTCATCCTTGACTCCGAACAAACTTCGGTCATCAAATCACATAACTCATAATATAAATCGTCATCGAACGTTAAGCGTGCGGACCCTACGGGTTCGAGAACTATGTAGACATGACCGAGACACATCTTCGGTCAATAAAACAATAGCAGAACCTGGATGCTCATATTGGCTCCTACATATTCTACGACGATCTTTATCGGTCAAACCGCACAACAACATACGTTGTTCGCTTTGTCATCGGTATGTTACTTGCCCGAGATTCGATTGTCGGTATCATCATACCTAGTTCAATCTCGTTACCGGCAAGTCTCTTTACTCGTTCCGTAGTGCATCATCCCGCAACTAACTCATTAGTCACATTGCTTGCAAAGCTTATAGTGACATGCATTACCAAGAGGGCCCAGAGATACCCCTCCAACAATCGGAGTGACAAATCCTAATCTCGATCTATGCCAACCCAACAAACACCTTCGGAGACACCTGTAGAGCATCTTTATAATCACCTAGTTATGTTGTACCATTTGATAGCACACAAGGTGTTACTTCGGTATTCGGGAGTTGCATAATCTCATAGTCAGAGGCACATGTATAAGTCATGAACAAATCAATAGCAATAAAACTCAACGATCATAATGCTAAGTTAACGGATGGGTCGTGTCCACCACATCATTCTCTAATGATGTGATCCCGTTCATCAAATGACAACACATGTCTATGGCCAGGAAACTTAACCATCTTTGATTAACGAGCTAGTCAAGTAGAGGCATACTAGGGACACTCTTTTTGTTTATGTATTCACACATGTACTAAGTTTCCGGTTAATACAATTCTAGCATGAATAATAAACATTTATCATGATATAAGGAAATATGAATGACAACTTTATTATTGCCTCTAGGGCATATTTCCTTGAGTCTCCCACTTGCACTGGAGTCAATAATCTAGTTCACATCGCCATGTGATTTAACATCAATAGTTCACATCACCATGTGATTAGTTCACATCGCCATGTGACTAATACCCAAAGGGTTTTACTATAGTCAATAATCTAGTTCACATCGCTATGTGATTAACACCCAAAGAGTACTAAGGTGTGGTCATGTTTTGCTTGTGAGAGAAGCTTAGTCAATGGGTCTGTCACATTCAGAGTCGTATGTATTTTGCAAATTTTCTATGTCTACAATGCTCTGCATGGAGCTACTCTAGCTAATTGCTCCCACTTTCAATATGTATCCAAATTGAGACTCATAGTCATCCGGATCTGTGTAAAAGCTTGCCTCAGCATAACTCTTTACGACGAACTCTTTATCACCTCCACAACCGAGAAATATCTCCTTAGTCTTCTAAGGATAATTTTGACCGCTGTCAAGTGATCCACTCCTGGATCAATATCATACCCCCTTGCCAAACTCATGGCAAGGTACACAATATGTCTGGTACACAGCATAGCACACTTTATTGAACCTATGACTGAGGCATAGGGAATGACTTTTCATTCTCTTTCTATTTTCTGCGTGGTCGGGTTTTGAGTCTTTACTCAATTTCACACCTTGCAATACAAGCAAGAACTCCTTCTTTCACTGTTCTATTTTGAACTACTTCGAAAACTTGTCAAGGTATGTACTCATTGAAACAATTTATCAAGCGTCTTGATCTATCTCTATAGATCTTGATGCTCAATATGTAAGCAGCTTCACCGAGGTCTCTCTTTGAAAAACTCCTTTTAAACACTCCTTTATGCTATCCAGAAAATTCTACATTATTTCCGATCAACAATATGTCATTCACATATACTTATCAGAAATGCTGTAGTGCTCCCACTCACTTTCTTGTAAATACAGGCTTCACCGCAAGTCTGTATAAAACAATATATGCTTCGATCAACTCATCAAAGCGTATATTCCAACTCCGAGATGCTTGCAAGAGTCCATAGATGGATCGCTGGAGCTTGCACGCTTTGTTAGCACCATTAGGATTGGCAAAACCTTCTTGTTGTATCATATACAACTCTTCTTTAAGAAATCCATTAAGGAATGCAGTTTTGACATCCATTTGCCAGAATTCATAAAATGTGGCAATTGCTAACATGATTTGGACACACTTAAGCATCGCTACGAGTGAGAAAATCTCATCATAGTCAACACCTTGAACTTGTCGAAAACTTTTTTCGACAATTCGAGCTTTTGTAGATAGTAACACTAGTATCAGCGTTCGTCTTCCTCTTGAAGATCCATTTATTCTCAATGGATTGCCGATCATCGGGCAAGTCCACCAAAGTCCACACTTTGTTCTCATACATGGATTCTATCTCAGATTTCATGGCCTCAAGCCATTTCGCGAAATCTGGGCTCATCGCCGCTTCCTCATAGTTCATAGGTTCGTCATGGGCAAGTAACATGACCTCCAGAACAGGATTACCGTACCACTCTGGTGCGGATCTTACTCTGGTTGACATGCGAGGTTCGGTAGTCACTTGATCAGAAGTTTTCATGATCGTCATCATTAGCTTCCTCACTAATTGGTGTAGGAATCACTGGAACTGATTTCTGTGATGAACTACTTTCCAATAAGGGAGCAGGTACAAATACCTCATCAAGTTCTACTTTCCTCCCACTCACTTCTTTCGAGAGAAACTCCTTCTCTAGAAAGGAACCATTCTAAGCAACGAATATCTTGCCTTTGGATCTGTGATAGAAGGTGTACGCAACAGCCTCCTTTGGGTATCCTATGAAGACACATTTCTCCCATTTGGGTTCGAGCTTATCAGGTTGAAGTTTTTTCACATAAGCGTCGCAGCCCCAAACTTTAAGAAACGACAATTTGGGTTTCTTGCCAAACCACAGTTCATATGGTGTCGTCTCAACGGATTTAGATGGTGCCATATTTAACGTGAATGCAGCTGTCTCTAATGCATAACCCCAAAACGATAGTGATAATTCAGTAAGACACATCATAGATCACACCATATCTAATAAAGTACGGTTATGACGTTCGGACACACCATTACACTGTGGTGTTCCAGGTGGCGTGAGTTGCGAAACTATTCCGCATTGTTTCAAATGAAGACCAAACTCGTAACTCAAATATTCAACTCCACGATCAGAGCGTAGAAACTTTATTTTGTTGTTATGATTTTCTACTTCAGTCTAAAATTATTTGAAATTTTCAAATGTTTCAGACTTATGTTTCATCAAGTAGATATACCCATATCTGCTCAAATCATCTGTGAATGTCAGAAAATAATGATACCCGCCGCGAGCCTCAACACTCATCGGACCGCATACATCAGTATGTATTATTTCCAACAAGTCTGTTGCTCGCTCCATTGTTCCGGAGAACAGAGTCTTAGTCATCTTGCCCATGAGGCATGGTTCGCAAGCATCAAGTGATTCATAATCAAGTGATTCCAAAAGCCCATTAGCATGGAGTTTCTTCATGCGCTTTACACCAATATGACCTAAACGACAGTGCCACAAATATGTTGCACTATCATTATCAACATTGCATCTTTTGGCATCAATATTATGAATACTAGATAATACCCCGCGCGTTGCTGTGGGAATTGGTTATAATATATTTTAATGAGATTTGATTTTTTTAGAATATGAATATTTGATTGCTAATCTGAGAAGTAAAACAAAAAACTAGATATGATTTATTTTATTTGTTTATTAAGGTTGTGTGTGTACATGTTAAGAGAAATATATTAGTGCAATAACCTATTTGGTTATATAGGATACGGCGATACACCGTGCATTGTTGTGGTATTCATAGCTGATATTAAGGATCTTGTTGTAAATGAGGAATATAACACTAAATTGACACTGACAATTCCAAGAACAATGTGACATGGACAAACTATATATCAACCTTTCTACTTGTTGGATTATCAATGCTTAATTGCCAAGATGTTATCTTGGTTATAGAAGAGTTGTCAACTATGACACACTGCACTACACAAAAATAGAGTTGTCAACTATCAACCTTCAATCCTTATATGTGATGGTTAATTGGTTACCAATTCAAGTTCAAGTGCAATATACCCCACAAAAAAAGAAGATCAAGTGCAATATATATCAATAGTAACATTATTGACCTTTAGATTCGATAATTGAAAATAAGTTAGGTAAAGAGTCACGCGTTTTCATTTACCTTGCGCAGAGGAACAATGCGCCAATGGTAGGGAGAAGTTCAGTGTGCACACTTTAATAAAATCCCACGTGCTTAAGCTGGCGCAAGTGACGTTGAGAAAATAGAAGAGACATGAGTAGGGAAAGTACTCCAGATTGTAGTACATGCGAGCAGGTCCCAACTGCAAATGTAGGCCCTCTTCTTCCTCTCCCACCGCGGCGCCGCAAGCCATGCCGACCGGCTCGCCATGCTGCAGGCCGAAGGAAAAGGAGGTATTGAGGGTTGTGACGGCAGTGTGGCAGGCAGTGGAAAAATTCTTGGTGGCGACGCGATGGTGCGGGGTGGCAGGCAGCCGGGGGCGGCTGAAGCACTGAAGCCCATGCAGACGGTCGGTGGTGGTTGACTGAGCGAAATCCATATGGGAGCCAGCGACGTACTATGGGCATGCGACGGTTCGGCCAGGCATGGTGCAGCGGCGCAACTGCCGCCCCTCCAGCCCTTCCCATCTCACCGCTCCTCGAGCAACCCCCTTGCTCCGATCGCCCACCCTCAAGGCCTGAAATTGAGTTAGCTGGCGACGACTTCCCCTGAGATTAAGGAGGGGAGCGGTTGAGAAGGAGGGAGAGCGAGCTCGGGGTGTGAGGAATCAAGTGTCAAGCTCTTCATCCTGCTCTGCCCACCCTCGTGCGTAGCTCCGACCGCGCCGGTCAACAGTCCTCTTGCGCCAGTTCAGTTGGACTGTAGATGCAACCGATGTATGGAGTACATGTGTACTGATGCTACCGATCTCTTACTCAATTGATTTCCTTCGCAGTACTCAATTGATTGGTTTCTCTTTCTTCTCCACGGTCCGACCATTGATTCATGGAGTAAGAGTGCAAAACGCTAGGAGCGGAGAAGCAACGTGCTTGTTTGGAGCCATGCCGGTGAGCCGTACGTACAGCCGCCCGGATGGAGCTAACGACGGAGGCACGGCCGTGTCGCCGAGGAGTGCCGAGTGCGCCCATGCGGGAGCAAGCGACGCACTATGGGCGTGCGATGGTTCAGTCCAGGGACAGTCCAGTGGCGCAACATCCAACCCCATCTCGCCATCGTGGTCGCTCGCGCCGGAGCTCGGTTCCGACAGTTGCAACTCGGTACGAAATACTATAGGAGGGAAGATGAGATGCCTCGGGAAGTGAGAGATGACGCATCTGGGCTCTTCAAGTTATAAAAGGATGCACCGTCCATTATGAATGGGAAACGATGGGTTGCTTCGGTGACCAAGACTGAAACACATAAATTAAAGCCAAATCCAATGGAAACGACAGATCGGTTCAGTGAACAGGATGGAAGGCTGCGTTACTAAGAAAAGGTTAATCATATGCAAATGACGGGTCGCTTCGGTGACCAGGATCGTTGCGTACTAAAGAAAAACCAAGTCGCTTGATTTGTTGATGGAGTTGTGTCGGCGGCTGCGCTGTTGGGGTATTGATGATGTGGCTACAAATGAAATCATTGTTTGCTTAGGTGGCATGGTTGCTGATGTGGACAGCTTGCATGTTGAGATAAATAGGATAGTGGGGATGAACTTCTTAGGTATATAGGATGTGTATCATTATGATCAAGATTCAATAAACCATTTACATTAAGTGTATGACCATACAAGGTTTTATTCATGTAAACAGAATAACACTTATTCTTTGACTTAAATGAATAACCGTATTGCAATAAACATGATCCAATCATATTATGCTCAACACAAACACCAAATAACATTGATTTTAGGTTCAACACTAATCTCGAAGGTAAAGGGAGTGTGCGATGGTGATCTTATCAACCTTGGAATCACTTCCAACACACATCGCCACCTCGCCCTCAACTAGTCTTTGTTCATTTTGTAACTCATGTTTCAAGTTACTAATCATAGAACCTGAACCAGTATCAAATACCCAGGGGCTACTATGAACACTTAGTAAAGTACACATCAATAACATGTATATCATATATACTTTTGTTCACTTTCCCATCCTTCTTATCCGCCAAGTATTTGGGGCAGTTTCGCTTCCAGTGACTATTTCCTTTGCAGTAGAAGCACTCAGTTCCAGGCTTGGGTCTAGCTTTGGGATTCTTCATGGGAGTGGTAACTTGCCTGCCATTCTTCTCGAAGTTCCCTTTCTTACCCTTGCCCTTTTACTTGAAACTAGTGGTCTTGTCAACCGCCAACACTTGATGCTTTTCTTAATTTCTACCTTCGCTGATTTCAGCGTCGCGAAGAGCTCAGGAATCGTTTTCATCATCCCTTGCATATTATAGTTCATCGCGAAGTTCTAGTAACTTGGTGATAGTGGCTAGAGAACTTTGTTAATCACTATATTATTTGGAAGATTAACTCCCACGTGATTCAAGTGATTGTAGTACCTAGACATTCTGAGCACATGCTCACTAGCTGAGCTATTCTCCTCCATCTTGTAGGCAAAGTAATTGTCAGAGGTCTCATACCTCTCGACACGGGCATGAGTCTGAAATACCAATTTCAACTCTTGGAACATCTTATATGCTCTGTGGCATTCAAAACGTTTTTGAAGTCCCGGTTCTAAGCCCTAAAGCATGGTGCCCTAAACTATCAAGTAGTCATCATACCGAGCTTGTCAAACGTTCCTAACATCTGCATCTGCTCCTGCAATAGGTCTGTCACCTAGCGGTGCATCAAGGACATAATTCTTATGTGCAGCAATGCGGATAATCCTCAGATCACGGACCTAGTCCGCATCATTGCTACTATCAACTTTCAACTTGGTTTTCTCTAGGAACATATCATAAATAAAACAGGGAAGCTATACGCGAGCAATTGATCTACAACATAGATATGCAAATAATATCAGGACTAAGTTCATGATAAATTTAAGTTCAATTAATCATATCACTTAAGAACTCCCACTTAGATAGACATCCCTCTAGTCATCTAAATGATCACGTGATCCATATCAAGTAAACCATGTCCGATCATCACATGTGATGGAGTAGCTTTCAATGGTGAACATCACTATGTTTATCATATCTACTATATGATTCACGTTCGATCTTTCGATCTCAGTGTTCCGAGGCCATATCTGCATATGCTAGGCTCGTCAAGTTTAACTCGAGTATTCCGCACGTGCAAAACTGGCTTGCACCCGTTGTATATGAACGTAGAGCTTATCACACCCGATCATCACGTGGTGTCTTGATACGTCTCCGTCGTATCTACCTTTCCAAACAATTTTGCCCTTGTTTTGGACTCTAACTTACTTGATTTGAATGGAACTAACCCGGACTGACGTTGTTTTCAGCAGAATTGCCATGGTGTTATTTATGTGCAGAAACAAAATTTCTCGGAATGACCTGAAACTCCATGGAACATATTTTTGGAAAATATTAAAAATACTGGAAGAAGAATCCATGTCAGGGGGCCCACGCCCTTTCCATGAGGGTGGGGGCGCGCCCCCGGCCTCGTGGGCCCCCTGACGCTCCACCGACCTCAACTCCAACTCCATATATTCACTTTCGGGGAGAAAAAAAATCAGAGAGAAGGATTCATCGCGTTTTACGATACGGAGCCGCCGCCAAGCCCTAAAACCTCTCGGGAGGGCTGATCTGGAGTCCGTTCGGGCCTCCGGAGAGGGGAATCCGTCGCCGTCATCATCATCAACCATCCTCCATCACCAATTTCATGATGCTCACTGCCGTGCGTGAGTAATTCCATCATAGGCTTGCTGGACGGTGATGGGTTGGATGAGATCTATCATGTAATCGAGTTAGTTTTGTTAGGGTTTGATCCCTAGTATCCACTATGTTCTGAGATTGATGTTGCTATGACTTTGCTATGCTTAATGCTTGTCACTAGGGCCTGAGTGCCATGATTTCAGATCTGAACCTATTATGTTTTCATGAATATATGTGAGTTCTTGATCCTATCTTGCAAGTCTATAGTCACCTACTATGTGTTATGATCCGGCAACCCCGAAGTGACAATAATCGGTACCACTCCCGGTGATGACCATAGTTTGAGGAGTTCATGTATTCAGTATGTGTTAATGCTTTGGTCCAGTACTCTATTAAAAGGAGGCCTTAATATCCCTTAGTTTCCATTAGGACCCCGCTGCCACGGGAGGGTAGGACAAAAGATGTCATGCAAGTTCTTTTCCATAAGCACGTATGACTATATTCGGAATACATGCCTACATTACATTGATGAATTGGAGCTAGTTCTATGTCACCCTATGTTATGATTGTTGCATGATGAACCGTATCCGGCATAATTCTCCATCACCGATCCAATGCCTACGAGCTTTTCACATATTGTTCTTTCCTTATTTACTTTTCTGTTGTTACTATTACAATCACTACAAAACCCAAAAATATTCCTTTGCTACCGTTACCGTTACTTCCATATTACTTTGCTACTAAATACTTTGCTGCAGATACTAAGTTATCCAGGTGTGGTTGAATTGACAACTCAACTGCTAATACTTGAGAACATTCTTTGGCTCCCCTTGTGTCGAATCAATAAATTTGGGTTGAATACTCTACCCTCGAAAACTATTGCGATCCCCTATACTTGTGGGTTATCAAGACTATTTTCTGGCGCCGTTGCCGGGGAGCATAGCTCTATTCTTTGAGTCACTTGGGATTTTTATCTGCTGGTCACTATGAAGAACTTCAAAGACGAGAAAACAAAAATTTATCGCTCAACTACGAGGGGAGGTAAGGAACTGCCATCGAGCTTTGCACTTGATTCACCTTCTGTTTTGAGTAAGCTTGTGACACCTAAACTTGCTTCTGCTATTTATTCTAATATGTCGCATGTTATAGATGATGCCACTTTGTCACGACCGGTTTTTCAATAAAATAATTATTGAGAAACCAATCCCTGTTACGGACCAGCGAGGAAGAATTCCTTCTCACTGATAGACAATACATTGGTCACAGAAGAGAAATACCAGGAGTACCAAATATAATACAAAGTTGAGCAGAGACTGCCCAACAATTTATTACATGCACGCCGATAAAACAATACGGCGGATAGGGTGGCAAACTTCTAACTCACGATAATAACGGTGGTGGAAATATCACTGCAAAGCGAGTGACATGATTCCAGAAAACTACAACTCATCGAGCGTCGGAGTGAGGCTCGAGAAGACTTATTGCGGGGGGCGGAAGCGTAAACAACATAAGTGACCAATATCCGGGATCGCGCAGGACTGACTGGGACTCCTCTAGGCATCGGACGCGCTATCAAACTCTTCATCCAAGAGATCGCCTTCGTCAACATCTGGCCAAATCAACAAGCCAGGTGAGTACTATGAAAGTACTCGCAAGACAGTTCGGACATAAGGTATAACAAATGCAAACATGAAAGACATGAACAAGTTAACCAGAGCGATCAGACATAGAGATAATAAATACTGGGTGCCAAGCGAGGGTCTGAATGACGCCTCGAGCGGAAACTGCAGAATAGTAATGCGGGTGCCAAACGAGTGTCTGAAAGACTCCTCGAGCGGAAAATGCGGAATAATAATACTGCTGCCAAACGAGTGTCTGAAAGACTCCTCGAGCGGAAAATGCGGAATAATAATACTGGTGCCAAACGAGTGTCTGAAAGACTCCTCGAGCGGAAAATGCAGAATAATAATACTGGTGCCAAACGAGTGTCTGAAAGACTCCTCGAGCGGAAAATGCGGAATAATAATACTGGTGCCAAACGAGTGTCTGAAAGACTCCTCGAGCGGAAAATGCGGAATAACAATGCCGCAGTCGGGCGTCGGGGCGACACCACATAAAGGGCTTATAACAGAAAATAAAGACAGTACATGCCACAGTCGGACGTCTGAGCGACATCGCATAAAGGGCTTATATTTAAAGTGAGAAACGAGTACACGCCACAGTCGGACGTCTGCGCGACGTCTCATAAGGGCTTATATTGTAACACAACAATACAATAGTTCGGGAATATAACTTATCACAAGCACGAGACAAATATAATGTTAGTCCATCCACAGGAATAACAATGAATTTGAATTTACCACTTGAGCTTGTTCACCGGGGGCAAGTTTTTCACACGGATAGATTTGGATATAAAGTCTACATTACTGATCATGGATACGATTATTTGGAAAGAATTGACTCTGCAGAGTTTGTACTTAACCACAGCCAACGGATTTCAGTAGTCACGGGGACTAGTTCCGTCTACGGTGTTCTGGAAGGAACACGTCTAACCAGTACACACCCAATTCAACCACCCGAATCCAGGGATCACCCTCGGCAACATTCAAGAAAAACCTTGAGTCGGGGAGGCTACAACCTCGCGTAGCATGGGATCAAATTTCTATACGCGCGCTATAAGGGGGTGCCCCCCTCTCGGTCCCAACCGAAACACCCATGCCCCCTGACCGAATGACTGGCTTTAATCCTGGGCCAAGGTACCATCATCCCGGCCTCTCTGTTTGGTGTGTACACGGAAAGAGGTTACCAACTTACTAAACCGTATCCTGGCAATGAGACATGTGGTAGCACGGAAAGGGGAAGGGACGATAACACGGCTCCAACCATGTTAACGTCGGAAAAGTCGGATGACACAAGGCTGGCATGCTACAACAGTACCACCTTGCTGCCCTGCATGTCACCACATGATTAGGCCACCTCTCATCAGAGGTCATCGCAACTTTGGAACATGCGGGAAAAGATCGATAACGTGGCTCCAACCACGTTAACGTCGAAGAGAGTCGGATGACGCAAGGCTGGCATGCTACAACAGTACCACCTTGCTGCCCTTCATGTCACTACATGATTAGGCCACCTCTCATCAGAGGTCATCGCAACTTCGGAACAACCGGGTCGTTGCCTTACAAGCAACGAGGTATTTATCGACACTCACATGCCACGCACAAACTTTCACATGAACATGCAAAACATCTGCCATATCAAATGTTCAAACATGCTTGCCTGGTTTAGAGAAGTCGGAATCTAGCTCGGCGAAGTTCGCGGCTCCGTCGCCTCTCCCGGAACCTACGACAATCACGAAACGGGTTCTAACGTGAAAAACCAACACATGCACAGAAACTTTTCCAAATATTTTTCAAATAAATCCCATAAAAAACTAGACAAAATTTGAAGATTGTCAGAAAAAGAATCACTCAAAAATACCTTTTTATTAAAAAGTTATAAAGGTTTCTGTCCAGGGACTTATCTGTAATGAAACAGAAAAGTTCCAGGGTTTTAACTGAGAAAACAGAAAATGCTTCGGCTGGGAATGCGCAAGCGCAAAGGGGAAAACGTATTTTGCCCGAAGGCGCCAACAGAAAACAGTTCGGGGAAAATAAAACAGAGGCTGACACGCGGGGCCCGCATGTCAGGTTTGAAAAGGCTCGCCGGCGCCCGAAGACGGCGATGGACGCCGGCGTCGAACCACGGCGAGTTAGGAGAAACGGAGGGTACCAAGAGCTTCAGTGTCTTCTTCCGCGTCGGTGGGTGGTGGACTCGTCCAACGGGGAGCACCACGTCGACGGCGACACTTTCTCCGGCGGACGGCGGTTCGGGTGAGGATGGGGAACTCCGGTGGAGGGCTGCAAGCTTCAAATTGAAGTGCGGGTCAGAACGAGGGATGCAAGGTGAGGCTACTGGCACGAGAATGGAGGCTGCGGAGCAGTGGGTTGGCATGGGGTTTGAGCGGTCGAGCAGCATCAGTGGTTGTTACGGGACTCGATTTGCAGCTGAACGGGGTTGGTCTTGGCGTAATGGCGTCGGTCCACGGTGAGGTGACCGCACGGGCTCAACGGCGGCAGAGAGCGCGCTCCGCGCCCTGCGGTTCACGACGAGAGCGGCAGCGCGTTCGGGGGAGTGGAAGGCCACGCGGCGGGCTCCGGTGGTTTGGGCGGCGCTGGGTGGCGTCGTCGGCGCCGTGTCTCCCGCTGGCGCCCGCAAAGCCGCCGCCGGCGTCGGTCACGGGGCGGCGCACCTTCTGCTGCTCGTCGCCGACGCCTGCAAGATGCCAGGCACTCGTGCGGTGCAGGAACAAGAGGGCGATGACGAGGAGCAAGGCGACGCGATGGCACTGGCGAGATCGATGCCCGTCTCTGAAGAAAACGACAGTGAGCACTGACTGAACTCTGAAGTTAACTGAACTTGACAGTGACCATGCACTGCAGGTGTTCGACAGAAGGATTTGGTAAAGAGATAAATTTTTCTGGAGCTGTAACTGGGTGAGACGATCACTCAAAGCACCCAGGGGCTACCTGAATTTACTTGGAATTTTTGGAGAAGGTTTTGAATGAATTTCACCAAATTTGGCAAATCTGGTCCAAACTTGCAGCTGATGTAGTTTGAAAATTTTGAACTGGAGACCAGTGGATCTTCATGGTTCTAGGTTGAGGGTTCAAAGGACTAGGAGGGGAAAGAAGTTTGGTGGTAAAAGTCCAAACAGAAAATGGAGTTCCTTTGTAAATCTCCAAGAGGTAGAATAGAAGGCAGAAAATATTTGAATAGAATTTGAATGGAAAATAAATACATGGGGAGGTTCAACTTGCTGGATTTGATGTAAATCATGATCCAGAGGTGAGGGAGTGTTTAGGAGAGAGGATTTGCACTTATGCCATGGCAAGAAGGAATAGTTGAAAGTGGCAAAGTACTTTCCAAAAGCCATAGTGCAAATTCAAGAAAAGGTTTTCAAAAGTTATTCTCTCAAATGAAAAACATTTTGTCTTGAGCCCAAATGAAGAGCAAGAACTCCCCAGGTCAAAGGCAGATCTTGGGTGAATTCAAATAAAATTTTTGCCATAAAGAAAAATATTTGAGAGTGAGAGTTCTCTTGAAGAAATTTTTTAAATCACTCCCTTCAAGTCAAATAAAATCTTTTTGAAAAATTCAATAGAAACTTGGGTGTCACAACACCTACCCCCTTAGGAAAAATCTCGTCCTCGAGATTTCTGCTGATCCTCAAATAGATATGGATACTCTGCTCGGAGGAAATCTTCCCTTTCCCATGTGGCTTCATCCTCAGTGTGGTTGCTCCACTGGACCCTGAAAAATTTTGTCGTTTTCTGACGGGTCCTCCGTTCAGACTCTTCTAAAATCTTTACTGGCCTTTCTCTGTAGGTGAGATCTGGTTGCATATCAATGTCCTCATGAGGTACATGTTTCTCCGGGTTACTCACACATTTCCTCAACTGCGAGACGTGGAATACGTCATGGACGTCTGACAGCTCCTTGGGGAGGTCTAGTTGGTAGGCTACTGTGCCTCTTCGTGCCTTTTGACAAAATGGTCCAATAAACCTTGGGGCTAGCTTCCCCTTAATTTTGAACCGTTGCAGACCCCTCATAGGAGATACTCAGAGGTATACGAAATCACCAGGTTCAAAGCTGACCTCACGATGCTTCTGATCATAGTAGCTCTTTTGTCGGCTCTGTGCTGTCTTGAGTCTGTCCCTGATTTGTTTAACTTTATCCTCGGCCTCCTTAAGCATATCTGGGCCGAAGATACGGCTGTCACCTGTTTCTGACCAATTCAATGGGGTACGACACCTCCGTCCGTACAATGCTTCAAAGGGTGCCATTTGCAAACTGGTTTGGTAACTGTTGTTGTATGCAAATTCGGCATACGACAAACTCTCTTCCCAACTGGATCCATAGGTGAGCACACAGGCTCTTAGCATATCCTCTAGGATTTGGTTTACACGCTCTGTTTGTCCATCTGTCTGAGGGTGGTATGCTGTACTGAAAGCCAGTTGTGTGCCCAGAGCTTGTTGTAGGTGTTCCCAAAATTTGGAGACGAATTGGGTGCCTCGGCCAGATATTATAGTCTTTGGGACTCCGTGCAAGCAAACTATACGGGAGAGATAGAGTTTTGCCAGTCTTTGTGTGGAGTAGGTAGTCTTCACGGGAATGAAGTGTGCAACCTTGGTTAGTCGGTCTGTGATGACCCATATGGCGTCATTTCCGCGTTGCGATCGGGGTAATCCGACAATGAAGTCCATTCCGATTTCATCCCATTTCCACTCCGGTATCCTGTTAGGCTGGAGTAGCCCTGCTGGCTTTTGGTGCTCGGCCTTGATGCGCTGACATGAATCGCAACAAGCAATGAATGTGGCTATATCTCTTTTCATACCGTGCCACCAAAATCTTTCCTGAATGTCCTTGTACATTTTGGTTCCTCCAGGATGTATCGAGTATGGAGCGGTGTGGCTCTCCGTCAAGATCTGTTGCTTGAGTTCCTCAATGTTAGGTACGCAAAGTCTGTCCCGGTACCATAATGTTCCTTCACTGTCCGTGACGAATTTTGAAGTCTTACTACGGTTCATTTTCTTCTTTATGCCTTCGATACTGGGATGTCCCTGTTGAGCCTTCTTGATTTGTTCCACTAGGGTGGGTTGTATCTCCAGGTTCGATATGGTGCCCTCAGAGACTAACATCATGTTGAGCCGAGTGAACTCTCGCTGAAACTCAGGCCTCAAGTTTGCTGACCGTCACTGTCCGGGCTGGGGTTTCGACTAAGGGCATCGGCCACTACATTTGCTTTTCCTGGGTGGTAGTGGATGCCGACGTCATAGTCTTTGACCAGTTCCAACCAGCGTCGTTGGCGTAAATTCAGCTCTGGCTGTGTGAAGATATATTTGAGGCTCTTATGGTCAGTATATATTTCACAACAATTTCCCAACAGAAAGTGCCTCCACTCCTTGAGTGCATGTATGACTGCTGCTAGTTCCAAGTCATGTGTTGGGTAATTTTCCTCATGTTTTCGCAGTTGCCTGGAGGCATATGCGACAACTTTGCCGTCTTGCATTAGTACACATCCGAGACCTTTTCGGGACGCGTCACAATATACTTCAAAACTCTTGTGTATGTCTGGCACAGTTAAGACTGGTGCGGTTGTCAGCTTTTTCTTGAGTTCTTGGAAGCTCTGCTCGCATGCTTCTGTCCATACAAATTTCTTGTCCTTCTTGAGTAACTGTGTTATAGGTTTTGCCACAGTGGAGAATCCTTCAATAAACCTCCTGTAATACCCGGCCATTCCTAGGAAACTCCGCACATCTGTAACATTCGCGGGTGGCTTCCAGTCTAGTATGGCCTTGACTTTTTCTGGGTCTACGGCCACGCCTTCTTGGTTCAATATATGGCCCAAGAAACCAACTTTTCTTAGCCAAAATTCGCATTTGCTAAATTTGGCGTACAACTGATGTTTCCTCAATTCTCCCAAAACAATTCTGAGGTGCTCAGCATGTTCTTCTGGTGTCCTTGAGTAAACCAGAATGTCGTCAATGAATACCACCACAAATTTGTCCATGAATCTCATGAATACTTTGTTCATGAGGTGGACGAAATATGCGGGGGCGTTTGTTAGTCCAAACGGCATCACCGTAAACTCGTATAACCCATATCTGGAAGTGAAAGCTGTCTTGGGAATATCTTCCGTCCGTACCTTCAATTGGTGATATCCCGATCGCAAATCAATTTTTGAGAATACCTTGGCCTGTGCGAGTTGGTCGAACAAATCATTTATTCGTGGCATCGGATATTTGTTTTTGATGGTGACCATATTGAGGGCTCGATAGTCTATGCACAGCCTTAAAGTCCCATCCTTTTTTTGGCGAACAACACAGGCGAACCCCAAGGTGAGGAGCTGGCTCGAATAAATCCTTTGTCCAATAATTCTTTTATCTGCTTCTTTAACTCCACCAATTCAGAGGGTGCCATTCTATATGGCTTCTTATAAATGGGAGCGGTGCCAGGTGCTAGTTCGATGCTGAATTCGATCTCTCGGTCTGGTGGCATGCCTGGTAGTTCTTCCGGGAACACATCAGGGAACTCGCATACCACTGGCACTTTTCTTAATTCTGCGATGTCCATCTTGTTCAGTTTTGGTTTCTGTGATCGTGGCCTTTCTTGAGCGGAAACTCTTATAGTCTTGCCGTGATGGTGAGTGAGAATCACTGTCCGATTGAAACAGTCGATGAATCCTTTGTTGGTGGTCAACCAGTCCATTCCTAAAATGACATCCAGTCCTTTACTTTCCAACACGATGAGATTCGCGTGGAATGGTAGTCCTTCGAACTCAATGACCACTCCTTGGCAGTAACCCTGAGCAATTTGCTTATTTCCGGGGGACTTGATGATCATAGATTTTTCCAAGGGGAGTATCGGAAAACCATGTTGCGAAACAAAACTCTTCGAAACGAACGAATGGGAAAGCTCCAGAATCAAACAAAACCGTGGCAGGTACTGTGTTGACAGGGAACGTACCGAGCACGATGTCTGGGGCATTCTGCGCTTCTTCCCTGGTCACATGGTTCAAGCGACCCTTCCTGTGGTTGTTGCTGGGATTGAAGTTGTTGCGCTTGGGGCCTGGATTGTTTCCACCATTGTTCGGCTTGGGTGCCGAGTCTCTTGGCTTCGGGCACTGTTTAGCATAATGCCCTTGTTGACCACAAGCATAGCAGGTGACCCCTGGACGGTATGTGAACTCCTTGTCTCTGGCATGAAATTGTCCGACGGGTCTTGGCTCAGTAGTCGTGGATCTCCACGTGTCTGTCCTTGGGATCTCAGCCTTGCCTCGGTTGCTGCGGGCAAGAGTCGTCTTGTCCCTCTTCCGCTTGCGGATATCTTCCAGACTACGGCGCTCATTCTCCAGGGTGATGGCCTTGTCCACCAGCGTCTTAAAATCCGGAAAGGTGTGTACAATCAGTTGGCATCTTAATGTTGGTGCCAGGCCGTCCAGGAATTTTTCCATCTTCTTGTTTTCTGTCATGTGCTCGTCGTAGGCATAACGAGACAGTTGGGTAAACTGGCCGTTGTATTCTGTGACGGTCATGCCTCTTTGCTTCAGGTCATCAAACTCTCTCTTCTTGATCTTTAGGATGCTCCTGGGAATGTGTGCCCCACGGAAGCCTTCCTTGAATTCTTCCCAGGTGATGTTGTGTTCCCTGGGGTGCATGTGTAGGAAGTTTTCCCACCATGCTGCGGCTGCTCCAGTAAGGTAGTGTGGTGCATAAAGCACCTTCTCATGATCTGAGCATTGAGCGATAATCAGTTTCCTTTCAATCTCGCGAAGCCAATCATCGGCTTCCAGTGGCCTGTCGGTGTGAGCAAAAGTTGAGGGGCGAGTCTTCTGTAACTCAGATAACTTGGAATGTGGTTGATAGGGTTCACGGTGGTTTCCCATATTGATGACATGGTTCATCATCTCCTGGTGCTGTTGCTGGCTTTGCTCGAAGAGACGACATACTTGAGATAGTGCCGCTTCGCTGTCCTGTTGGCTGGACTGACCCTGAGTGAAATTGTTGCTGGTCTGTGTTCCGTAAACCTCTTCTGGCTGATTGGGCATAGAGCGAGTCCAAGGGCGAGACATTTTTCCAGTCTGGGGTGTCATTTGCAAAACCCATGAGAAAAACCGTGTAGCGCAGGAAAATCCTTGCAAAGGCAATAATCAAAAAGGCTTCAAGGTTTTCAAGAAACACAAATGATTTTCACGGAAGAAGTGCTTAACACAAATCTTACATGCGAAAGCAAACACAAGATACAGCACTCAGGTTGTGCGTACACAATCTTGACATGTTATTAAAAACTAGCGTACTACTCCGGAAGGCAGCAAACACACCAACACAAACTAGCGTACAGATAAAAACAACACATCAAACAAGCAGGCATAACACGCGGCTACTCGGCGCTCTCAGTCGGAGATGGTGAAGATCTCCTTCCCCTTGCCGAGGGCAAGGCTCAGCGGTCCAGGAGAATCAACCTCCTCCTCTCCAGCTGGCTCCTGGCGTGCGACGCTGCGCTGCGGTGATGGTGCGGGGGCGACTGGCGGTAGAGCGCGTGCGGCAGGCGGTGCGGCTCTGACTGGAGTAGGAGCGATGACTCGGTCGAACTCCTCAGTGGTAGGCAGACGGCGAGCAGTGGCCAAAACGGCCGGTGCATACGAGGCTGAAGACGAGACGAATGTCAGAGGCGGCGCCGTGTGGAGAAGCTCCTTCCTGCTGGCAGGACCGCCCCGGACTAAGTCCATGCGGGCAGCCACAAGATCATCTACGAGGTTGTCGAAAGACTCCTCTAGAGCCTTGAGATACTCCACAACCATCTCGATGGCTTCATCTCGTTCTCCCCGATGGCAGGCGAACGCATAGTGGCTGGTGTAAGGCACATGGCATGGGAGGTAGCGGTAGCGACGAGTCTTCATCGTAGGAAGGATGTCCCGAAGGCGAGCTATCGCCTCACGGGCAGCCATCTGCATGGCATGCCTCTCCGTAGGCATGGCCCTTCCCACAAAACGGAAGTGGCGTGCAGCTGAACGTCCTCCCTTCAACTGCACCACAGCCTGGTGCATAAACACGTCGTCACTGAGCTTGTGCTGATAGAGGGTGAACTCCGGGCGAGCTGCTGGCCCGATCGCGAGCTTGGTGATGGAGACGAGGAGCTTGACAAACCCCTCGGGCACGTTGGTGAACACTCGATTCTCACAGCTGTTGCCAGCCATCTACAAAAGTAGGCAAAAATTCTAAGTAGTCATGTCATAAATTTTATGATGACCAACAGAAAATAGCTCAAATTGCAAAATGCTGAAGAAGCACAAAAGACGCTAATCACTGATTAGCGGTCGCACCTAGTGGCTTCCTACAGTCAGCCTGGCTCTGATACCAAGCTTGTCACGACCGGTTTTTCAATAAAATAATTATTGAGAAACCAATCCCTGTTACGGACCAGCGAGGAAGAATTCCTTCTCACTGATAGACAATACATTGGTCACAGAAGAGAAATACCAGGAGTACTAAATATAATACAAAGTTGAGCAGAGACTGCCCAACAATTTATTACATGCACGCCGATAAAACAATACGGCGGATAGGGTGGCAAACTTCTAACTCACGATAATAACGGTGGTGGAAATATCACTGCAAAGCGAGTGACATGATTCCAGAAAACTACAACTCATCGAGCGTCGGAGTGAGGCTCGAGAAGACTTATTGCGGGGGGCGGAAGCGTAAACAACATAAGTGACCAATATCCGGGATCGCGCAGGACTGACTGGGACTCCTCTAGGCATCGGACGCGCTATCAAACTCTTCATCCAAGAGATCGCCTTCGTCAACATCTGGCCAAATCAACAAGCTAGGTGAGTACTATGAAAGTACTCGCAAGACAGTTCGGACATAAGGTATAACAAATGCAAACATGAAACACATGAACAAGTTAACCAGAGCGATAGAACATAGAGATAATAAATACTGGGTGCCAAGCGAGGGTCTGAATGACGCCTCGAGCGGAAACTGCAGAATAGTAATGCGGGTGCCAAACGAGTGTCTGAAAGACTCCTCGAGCGGAAAATGCGGAACAATAATACTGGTGCCAAACGAGTGTCTGAAAGAATCCTCGAGCGGAAAATGCGGAATAATAATACTGGTGCCAAACGAGTGTCTGAAAGACTCCTCGAGCGGAAAATGCGGAATAATAATACTGGTGCCAAACGAGTGTCTGAAAGACTCCTCGAGCGGAAAATGCGGAATAATAATACTGGTGCCAAACGAGTGTCTGAAAGACTCCTCGAGCGGAAAATGCGGAATAACAATGCCGCAGTCGGGCGTCGGGGCGACACCACATAAAGGGCTTATAACAGAAAATAAAGACAGTACATGCCACAGTCGGACGTCTGAGCGACATCGCATAAAGGGCTTATATTTAAAGTGAGAAACGAGTACACGCCACAGTCGGACGTCTGCGCGACGTCTCATAAAGGGCTTATATTGTAACACAACAATACAATAGTTCGGGAATATAACTTATCACAAGCACGAGACAAATATAATGTTAGTCCATCCACAGGAATAACAATGAATTGAATTTACCACTTGAGCTTGTTCACCGGGGGCAAGTTTTTCACACGGATAGATTTGGATATAAAGTCTACATTACTGATCATGGATACGATGATTTGGAAAGAATTGACTCTGCAGAGTTTGTACTTAACCACAGCCAACGGATTTCAGTAGTCACGGGGACTAGTTCCGTCTACGGTGTTCTGGAAGGAACACGTCTAACCAGTACACACCCAATTCAACCATCCGAAGCCAGGGATCACCCTCGGCAACATTCAAGAAAAACCTTGAGTCGGGGAGGCTACAACCTCGCGTAGCATGGGATCAAATTTCTATACGCGCGCTATAAGGGGGTGCCCCCCTCTCGGTCCCAACCGGAAACACCCATGCCCCCTGACCGAATGACTGGCTTTAATCCTGGGCCAAGGTACCATCATCCCGGCCTCTCTGTTTGGTGTGTACACGGAAAGAGGTTACCAACTTACTAAACCGTATCCTGGCAATGAGACATGTGGTAGCACGGAAAGGGGAAGGGACGATAACACGGCTCCAACCATGTTAACGTCGGAAAAGTCGGATGACACAAGGCTGGCATGCTACAACAGTACCACCTTGCTGCCCTTCATGTCACCACATGATTAGGCCACCTCTCATCAGAGGTCATCGCAACTTTGGAACATGCGGGAAAAGATCGATAACGTGGCTCCAACCACGTTAACGTCGAAGAGAGTCGGATGACGCAAGGCTGGCATGCTACAACAGTACCACCTTGCTGCCCTTCATGTCACTACATGATTAGGCCACCTCTCATCAGAGGTCATCGCAACTTCGGAACAACCGGGTCGTTGCCTTACAAGCAACGAGGTATTTATCGACACTCACATGCCACGCACAAACTTTCACATGAACATGCAAAACATCTGCCATATCAAATGTTCAAACATGCTTGCCTGGTTCAGAGAAGTCGGAATCTAGCTCGGCGAAGTTCGCGGCTCCGTCGCCTCTCCCGGAACCTACGACAATCACGAAACGGGTTCTAACGTGAAAAACCAACACATGCACAGAAACTTTTCCAAATATTTTTCAAATAAATCCCATAAAAAAACTAGACAAAATTTGAAGATTTTCAGAAAAAGAATCACTCAAAAATACCTTTTTATTAAAAAGTTATAAAGGTTTCTGTCCAGGGACTTAACTGTAATGAAACAGAAAAGGTCCAGGGTTTTAACTGAGAAAACAGAAAACGCTTCGGCTGGGAATGCGCAAGCGCAAAGGGGAAAACGTATTTTGCCCGAAGGCGCCAACAGAAAACAGTTCGGGGAAAATAAAACATAGGCTGACACACGGGGCCCGCATGTCAGGTTTGAAAAGGCTCGCCGGCGCCCGAAGACGGCGATGGACGCCGGTGTCGAACCACGGCGAGTTAGGAGAAACGCAGAGTACCAAGAGCTTCAGTGTCTTCTTCCGCGTCGGTGGGTGGTGGACTCGTCCAACGGGGAGCACCACGTCGACGGCGACACTTTCTCCGGCGGACGGCGGTTCGGGTGAGGATGGGGAACACCGGTGGAGGGCTGCAAGCTTCAAATTGAAGTGCGGGTCAGAACGAGGGATGCAAGGTGAGGCTACTGGCACGAGAATGGAGGCTGCGGAGCACACACGGGGGCGAATCGGGCTGGATCCCGTGGCGGGTCGCGGCGGCCGGAGTTGAGGAAGGAGACCTCCTCGGGGCTCTTCAAGTGGCTAGGCGTGCTCTAGGGGAAGTGTAGGCCTGGTGGGTGCTCGAGTTGAAGCTCGGGGTCCCTATTTATAGGCAGATCGATGGGGTGGCCGTGAACGGAGAATCTCCGGCGAGCGATTACGGCGGAGCAGTGGGTTGGCATGGGGTTTGAGCGGTCGAGCAGCATCAGTGGTTGTTACGGGACTCGATTTGCAGCTGAACGGGGTTGGTCTTGGCGTAATGGCGTCGGTCCACGGTGAGGTGACCGCACGGGCTCAACGGCGGCAGAGAGCGCGCTCCGCGCCCTGCGGTTCACAACGAGAGCGGCAGCGCGTTCGGGGGAGTGGAAGGCCACGAGGCGGGCTCCGGTGGTTTGGGCGGCGCTGGGTGGCGTCGTCGGCGCCGTGTCTCCCGCTGGCGCCCGCAAAGCCGCCGCCGGCGTCGGTCACGGGGCGGCGCACCTTCTGCTGCTCGTCGCCGACGCCCGCAAGATGCCAGGCACTCGTGCGGTGCAGGAACAAGAGGGCGAGGACGAGGAGCAAGGCGACGCGATGGCACTGGCGAGATCGATGCCCGTCTCTGAAGAAAACGTCAGTGAGCACTGACTGAACTCTGAAGTTAACTGAACTTGACAGTGACCATGCACTGCAGGTGTTCGACAGAAGGATTTGGTAAAGAGATAAATTTTTCTGGAGCTGTAACTTGGTGAGACGATCACTCAAAGCACCCAGGGGCTGCCTGAATTTACTTGGAATTTTTGGAGAAGGTTTTGAATGAATTTCACCAAATTTGGGAAATCTGGTCCAAACTTGCAGCTGATGTAGTTTGAAAATTTTGAACTGGAGACCAGTGGATCTTCATGGTTCTAGGTTGAGGGTTCAAAGGACTAGGAGGGGAAAGAAGTTTGGTGGTAAAAGTCCAAACAGAAAATAGAGTTCCTTTGTAAATCTCCAAGAGGTAGAATAGAAGGCAGAAAATATTTGAATAGAATTTGAATGGAAAATAAATACATGGGGAGGTTCAACTTGCTGGATTTGATGTAAATCATGATCCAGAGGTGAGGGAGTGTTTAGGAGAGAGGATTTGCACTTATGCCATGGCAAGAAGGAATAGTTGAAAGTGGCAAAGTACTTTCCAAAAAGCCATAGTGCAAATTCAAGAAAAGGTTTTCAAAAGTTATTCTCTCAAATGAAAAACATTTTGTCTTGAGCCCAAATGAAGAGCAAGAACTCCCCAGGTCAAAGGCAGATCTTGGGTGAATTCAAGTAAAATTTTTGCCATAAAGAAAAATATTTGAGAGTGAGAGTTCTCTTGAAGAAATTTTTTAAATCACTCCCTTCAAGTCAAATAAAATCTTTTTGAAAAATTCAATAGAAACTTGGGTGTCACACACTTCCGCTATGCATGATACTTATGATGAAACTACTTCTATGCTTGATACTACTGTGCCACTTGGTGAATTTCTTGATGAACAACTTGCTAGGGTTAGAGAGAATGAAATTATTGAAACTGATAATATTGAAGATAGTGATGATGAAGACTCTCCCCCTAATAAATATGAATTACCTGTTGTTCCTGAGGGTTATGTTCTGGATGAAGAATCTGCTAGAGCCATTCTTGCTTGCAATGATAGAAGTGATCTTAAGAAGTTATTAGCTAAATGGAAGCAGCAATCTCTTAATGCTAGAATGAAACCTGACCCCGCTTTCGCTACTTCACCTATCTGTGTTACTGATAAGGATTATGAATTCTCTATTGATCCTGATATAATTACTTTGGTTGAATCTGATCCTTTTTATGGCTATAAATCTGAAACTGTTGTGGCACATCTTACTAAATTAAATGATATAGCCACCCTGTTCAATAATGATGAGAGAACTCGCTACCTTTATATCCTTAAAATATTTCCGTTCTCATTAAAGGGTGATGCTAAGATATGGTTTAATTCTCTTGATCCTGGTTGTGTGCGTAGTCCCCAGGATATGATTTATTACTTCTCTGCTAAATATTTCCCTGCTCATAAGAAACAAGCTGCTTTAAGGGATATATATAATTTTGTGCAAATTGAAGGAGAGATTCTCCCACAAGCTTGGGGGAGGCTTCTCCAATTACATAATGCTTTGCCTGATCATCCTCTTAAGAAAAATAAAATACTTGATATCTTTTATAATCGACTAACTGATGCTTCCAGAGATTACCTGGATAGTTGTGCTGGTTCTATTTTCAGGGAAAGAACACCGGATGAAGATGAAATTCTATTGAATAATAAGTTGACAAATGAAAATAATAGGACACTTCCTGAGCCAACTCCTGAGCCTATTCCTAAACCAACTCCGAAGAAGAGGGGTGTTCTATTTCTCAGTCCTGAAGATATCCAAGAGGCAAAGAAATCTATGAAAGAAAAGGGTATTAAAGCTGAAGATGTTAATAATTTACCTCCTATTGAAGAAATACATGGTCTTAATTTACCGCCTGTTGAAGAAACATACGATCTTAATCCATCACCTATTGAAGAAACTCATGGTCTTGATAACCCGACATAGGTAGTAAAGGTAAATTCTCTCTATAGATATGATAAAGCTGAAATCCCTCCTACTAAGTTAGCTAGCCAATGTGTAGATGAGTTCGACAACTTTATGGTTAAGCAAGAAGATTTCAATGCTTATTTTGGTAGACAGTTCAAACAAAATGCTTATATGATTGAACACTTGGGTGATTATATGTCTAGAGTTAAAGGTGAACTTAAACTCAGTAGTAAACATGCTTCTATGGTCACCACTCAAGTAGAACAAGTACTTAAAGCTCAAAATGATTTTATCAATGAATTGAATAGTAAGAAAAATGACTATGCTGTTAGAGTGGCTACTAGAACTGGTAAAATGACTCAGGAACCTTTGTATCCTGAAGGTCACCCTAGGAGAATTGAGCAAGATTCTCAGAGAAATAATATAGATGCACCTAGTTCTTCTAAAAAGAAGAAAAAGAAAAATGATAGGACTTTGCATGTTTCTAGTGAACCTATTGCTGAAACACCTGAGAATCCAAATGATATTTCTATTTCTGATGCTGAAACACAATCTGGTAATGAACATGAACCAAGTGAAAATACTAATGAAGATGTTCATGATGATGCTCAACCTAGCAATGATAATGATGTAGAAATTGAACCTGCTATTTATCTTGATAACCCACAATCAAAGAATCAACGTTATGATAAGAGAGACTTTGTTGCCAGGAAGCACGGCAAGGAAAGAGAACCTTGGGTTCAGAAACCCATGCCTTTTCCTCCCAAACCATCCAAGAAAAAGGATGATGAGGATTTTGAGCGCTTTGCTGAAATGATTAGACCTATCTTTTTGCGTATGCGATTAACTGATATGCTCAAAATGAATCCTTATGCTAAGTATATGAAAGAAATTGTTACTAATAAGAGAAAGATACCAGAAGCTGAAATTTCCACCATGCTTGCTAATTATACTTTTAAGGGTGGAATACCTAAGAAACTTGGAGATCCAGGAGTACCAACTATACCATGGTCCTTTAAAAGAAACTATGTTAGAACTGCTTTATGTGATCTTGGAGCCGGTGTTAGTGTTATGCCTCTCTCTTTATATCGTAGACTTGATTTGAATAAGTTGACACCTGCTGAAATATCTTTGCAAATGGCTGATAAATCAACTGCTATACCTGTCGGCATTTGTGGGGATGTGCCTGTTGTGGTTGCAAACGTTACTATTTTGACGGACTTCGTTATTCTTGATATTCCCGAGGACGATAGTATGTCTATTATTCTTGGAAGACCTTTTTTGAATACTGCAGGGGCTGTTATTGATTGCAACAAAGGCAATGTCACCTTTCATGTTAACGGTAATGAGCATACGGTACACTTTCCGAGGAAACAACCTCAAGTCCACAGTATCAATTCTATTGGAAAAATTCCATCGATTATTTTTGGAGGTTTTGAATTTCCTCTTCCTACTGTCAAGAAGAAATATGATATTCTTATTATTGGGGATGTGCATATCCCCGTTGAGGTAACATAGTGTTATTCGAAATTTCTCCGGTTCCATGTTATTCGGAATGAGTTTGTTAACAAGACTTTATCCACCTTGTTAGTGGATTCCGTTTGATGAGCATGAGATGGATGAAACTAGAAGCACAACCTTCTGTACCCTCTCTCTACTTTCTGGTATTTAGTTGAAATAAAGTAAAAATAGTATTTTTCTGTTTGTTTTCTGATTTATCCGTGCAATATAAAAATACCCCCAAAATAAAAGTTCTCCAAATGCCCTGAAAATGGAATATGATTTTTTCTGGAATATTTGAGAATATCTGGCACTGAGAACACAGCAGGGGGAGCAAGCACCTGGCCACGAGGGTCCAGGGCGCGCCCCCTGCCTCGTGGGCCCACGGTGGCCCCCTCCACTTATTCCTACACCCACACACTTCTTCTTCCTCCCAAAAAAAATCACCATCCAGCTCAAGCACGAGTTCTAGCTCATTTTGCTGCGATTTTCGATCTCCTTGCTCAAAGCACCTCTCACAAAACTGCTTGGGGAGATTGTTCCTTGGTATGTGACTCCTCCATTGGTCCAATTAGTTTTTGTTCTAGTGCTTTATTCATTGCAAATTTTTGCTGCCTAGGTGACCATGTTCTTGATCTTGCATGTCAAATTTATATGGTTCCAAGTAGTTCTAATGCATGATATAGTCTCTAGGCACTTGTAGGAGTAGTTGCTATCAATTTTGTTGAGCTTGGTTCACTTTTATTTGAAGTTACTAAAAATTTCAGAAATTTTTCAGAGGAAGAAATATGCTTAGGAAAATGTCCCAAGGTGGTTCTTCAAGGAAGCAAGGACCTAGGCTTGCAATGCGTGATGCTGACGATGAGCCACCAAGGGACGCTCCAGTGCGGCCTTGTGAATGGCCTTCAGAAAACTTTATGGATCGAGCGAGAATCAAGGAAGAATTTAACGCATATTTGCGTAATGCTGATCTTGTGAGCTTCGAGGAGGAAAAGTGCCGCCAGTACCACTATCTCACTAGTTCCTTTGTGAGGAGGTTTCAATTTTCATCTTCATGCAATTCTCCAACTGTCCTGTTTGATCTTTATGGAAAATCTTATACGATGGACTTAGAGGATTTTACCACTGCTTGCAAACTTCCATAATGGGGTAGTGCTAGTGAACCTCGCCAATCTGAATTTAGAGATTTTCTTGCTAGTATAACTGTGGGGGAATCTAGAGATATAGCACAAGCTACCATAGGGAGCATTCATTTTCCTGCTATACATTATTTTGCTCTCTTCATAGGTAGGTGCATAAATGGTAAAGATGAAGCATGTCACATGTGTGTCCCTGACCTCAGTATTCTTAGGAGTGCTGTGTTAGGAGACAAATCTTATAACTTGGGAGCCATTGTTGCACGTAGGTTGCATCATAATAGATTTAATGGAGATTTCTTTGGCGGAATTTATGCAACCCGCTTAGCTGATTTTCTTGGTGTAACCATATGTAATGATGATATTGAATTGCCTCCTACTTATTTAGACTTTAATGCTATGGTTCACCACCAGTTTGTCGAGAGGAATGAATCACCTCTCCGGTATCGCTTAATCTTTGACAGACGTCGTGCTGTCCGTATTACTCTCCCTGCTCCTGCCTTCTTTGATTATCAGGCAAAAGGAAGACATTTTATTACCAGAGAGGAGGCAGATGAGTACGAGAGGAGGGCGGTGGCAGCTCGCCGCCACGCTGCAGCCCAGGAGGCAATAACTGCCGCATCACAGTACGACCCCGGCTACAACTATGGATATCCGCCAGGCCAGTCGTGGCAATAGACCAACTTAGGCCAAAAGCCTAAGCTTGGGGGAGTACGTATTTCTCACCGACATTACATTTATGTTCACACACTCATTGCTAGATGTCGGTGCTCATACTTTTTCATTGTAATATCCATGCTGGTTTATTTTCCTTTTTCTTGCTTTCTTCTTGTGTGTTTAATAAACCTTAAGAAAAACCAAAAAAATTAGTGTAGCTTTTAGTTAGTTTACTTTTCTTGCTATAGTAGTAATAATTAAAAAGAAAACCCAAAAAGATTTCCCGTTCTTCTTTTGCTTGTTGGGAGCTTTCCCGTGTAAATAGTTTTATTTCTTTTCTTTTCTTTGGGGGTCGATAGGAGAAGACCATGATTAAATTGTTGAAGTCGCTCTTATATGCATTATTGTTGATTTAACAAAGAGCCCATATTGCCTTGTCTTCTCCTGTTTATTGAATGCTCGCAGATTCCAGCTTAGTCCAATGCACGTGCACTCTTATTATTTTCACATCGTTCGGTCGTGCAAGTGAAAGGCAATTATGACGATATATGATGGACTGATTGAGATGAGAGAAGCTGGTATGAACTCGACCTCTCTTGTTTTTGTAAATATGATTAGTTCATCATTCCTGATTCAGCCTATTATGAATAAACATGTTTGCAATGACAATTAGAGATCATAATTGCTTATGCCATGCTTGATTAGCTATGAGTTATAATGGTTTACCTTGCGTGCCAACATGCTATTAAAATGGTTGTGATGTGGTATAGTGGGGTGGTATCCTCCTTTGAATGATTTAAGTGACTCGACTTGGCAGATGTTCACACATGTAGTTGAAACCAAATCAACATAGCCTTCACGATATTTATGTTCATGGTGGATTATATCCTACTCATGCTCGTACTCAATGCCTATTAATTTTAATGCATGTTCATGACTGTTGTCGCTCTCTAGTTGGTCGCTTCCCAGCCTTTTGCTAGCCTTCACCTGTACTAAGCGGGAATACTGCTTGTGCATCCAATCCCTTAAACCCCAAAGTTATTTCATATGAGTCCACTATACCTTCCTATATGCGGTATCTACCTACCGTTCCAAGTAAATTTGTATGTGCCAAACTCTAAACCTTCAAATGAAATTCTGTTTTGTATGCTCGAATAGCTCATGTATCAACTAGGGCTGTCTGTATCTTCCATGCTAGGCAGGTTATTCTCAAGAGGTGTGGACTCCGCTCCTCACTCGCGATAAAATGGCTGGTCACCGGGATGCCCAGTCCCATGCTTTATGCAAATCAAATCAAAATAACTGCAAACAAAACTCCCCTGGGACTGTTGCTAGTTGGAGGCACTTGTTGTTTCAAGCAAGCCATGGATTGATGCTTGTTGGTGGAGGGGGAGTATAAACTTTACCATTTTGTTTGGGAACCGCCTATAATGTGTGTAGCATGGAAGATATCGCCATCTCTTGGTTGTTATGTTGACAATGAAAGTATGCCGCTCAAAATATTATTTATCTCTATTTCAAAATCGAGCTCTGGCACCTCTACAAATCCCCGCTTCCCTCTCCGAAGGGCCTATATATTTATTTTCATGTTGAGTCATCACCCTCTTATTAAAAAGCCCTAGCTGGAGAGCACTGTTGTCATTTGCATCCATTACTATTAATTTATATTGGGTATGACTATGATTGGATCTCTTTTACCATGAATTACAATGTTTAGTCAGTCCTTGATCTTTAAAGGTGCTCTGCATTTATGTTTTGCGGTCTCAGAAAGGGCCAGCGAGATACCATCTTATTATATCATATTATGATTGTTTTGAGAAAGTGTTGTCATCCGAGATTTATTATTATTGCTCGCTAGTTGATTATGCTATTGATATGAGTAAACATGAGACCTAAGAGTTATTGTGAATGTGGTTAGTCATAATCTTTGCTGAAAACTTGAATGCTGACTTTACATCTTTACAACAACAAGAGCAAATAGAGTTTGTAAAAGTTTTTCTTTATCACTTTCAGTTTATCAACTGAATTGCTTGAGGACAAGCAAAGGTTTAAGCTTGGGGGAGTTGATACGTCTCCGTCGTATCTACTTTTCCAAACACTTTTTCCCTTGTTTTGGACTCTAACTTGCATGATTTGAATGGAACTAACCCGGACTGACGCTGTTTTCAGCAGAATTGTCATGGTGTTATTTATGTGCAAAAACAAAAGTTCTCGGAATAACCTGAAACTCCACGGAACATATTTTTGGAAAATATTAAAAATACTGGAAGAAGAATCCACGTAAGGGGCCCACACCCTGTCCACGAGGGTGGGGGCGCGCCTGCCCCCCTGGGCGCGCCCCCTGCCTTGTGGGCCCCCTCACGCTCCACCGACCTCAACTCCAATTCCATATATTCACTTTCGGGGAGAGAAAAATCAGAGAGAAGGATTCATCGCGTTTTACGATACGGAGCCGCCGCCAAGCCCTAAAACCTCTCGGGAGGGCTGATCTGGAGTCCGTTCGGGGCTCCGGAGAGGGAAATCCGTCGCCGTCGTCATCATCAACCATCCTCCATCACCAATTTCATGATGCTCACCACCCTGCGTGAGTAATTCCATCGTAGGCTTGCTGGACGGTGATGGGTTGGATGAGATCTATCATGTAATCGAGTTAGTTTTGTTAGGGTTTGATCCCTAGTATCCACTATGTTCTGAGATTGATGTTGCTATGACTTTGCTATGCTTAATGCTTGTCACTAGGGCCCGAGTGCCATGATTTCAGATCTGAACCTATTATGTTTTCATGAATATATGTGAGTTCTTGATCCTATCTTGCAAGTCTATAGTCACCTACTATGTGTTATGATCCGGCAACCCCGAAGTGACAATAATCGGGACCACTCCCGGTGATGACCATAGATTGTGGAGTTCATGTATTCACTATGTGTTAATGCTTTGGTCCGGTACTCTATTAAAAGGAGGCCTTAATATCCCTTAGTTTCCATTAGGACCCCGCTGCCACGGGAGGGTAGGACAAAAGATGTCATGCAAGTTCTTTTCCATAATCACGTATGACTATATTCGGAATACATGCCTACATTACATTGATGAATTGGAGCTAGTTCTGTGTCACCCTATGTTATGATTGTTGCGTGATGATCCGCATCAGGCATAATTCTCCATCACCGATCCAATGCCTATGAGCTTTTCACATATTGTTCTTTGCTTATTTACTTTTCCGTTGTTACTGTTACAATCACTACAAAGCCCAAAAATATTCCTTTGCTACCGTTACCGTTACTTCCATATTACTTTGCTACTAAATACTTTGCTGCAGATACTAAGTTATCCAGGTGTGGTTGAATTGACAACTCAACTGCTAATACTTGAGAATATTCTTTGGCTCCCCTTGTGTCGAATCAATAAATTTGGGTTGAATACTCTACACTCGAAAACTGTTGTGATCCCCTATACTTGTGGGTTATCATGTCTCAGCACGAAGAACTGTCGCAATGGTGCATACTCAGGGAGAACACTTATACCTTGAAATTTTAGTAAGGGATCGTCTCATAATACTACCGTCGTACTAAGCAAAATAAGATGCATACAAGATAAGCATCACATGCAATTAAAATATGTGACATGATATGGCCATCATCATCTTGTGCCTTTGATCTCCATCTCCAAAGTATCGTCATGATCTCCATCGTCACCGGCATGACACCATGATCTCCATCATCTTGATCTTTATCAACGTGTCGTCACATGGTCGTCTCGCCAACTATTGCTTTTGCAACTATTGCTATCGCATAGCGATAAAGTAAAGAAATTATATGGCGCTTGCATCTTATGCAATAAAGAGACAACCATAAGGCTCCTGCCAGTTGCCGATAACTTTAACAAAACATGATCATCTCATACAACAATTTATATCTCATCACGTCTTGACCATATCACATCACAACATGTCCTGCAAAAACAAGTTAGACGTCCTCTACTTTGTTGTTGCAAGTTTTACGTGGCTGCTACGGGCTTCTAGCAAGAACCGTTCTTACCTACGCATCAAACCACAACGATTTTTGGTCAAGTGTGCTGTTTGAACCTTCAACAAGGACCAGACGTAGTCACACCCGATTCAACTAAAGTTGGAGAAAAAGACACCCACTAGCCACCTGTGTGTGAAGCATGGCGGTAGAACCAGTCTCATGAACGCGGTCATGTAATGTCGGTCTGGGCCGCTTCATCCAACAATACCGCCGAATAAAAGTATGACATGCTGGTAAGCAGTATGACTATTATCACCCACAACTCTTTGTGTTCTACTCGTGCATATAACATCTACGCATAGACCTGGCTCGGATGCCACTGTTGGGGGACGTAGTATTTCAAAAAAAATTCCTACGATCACGCAAGATCTATCTAGGAGAAGCATAGCAACGAGCGGGGAGAGTGTGTCCACGTACCCTCGTAGACCGAAAGCAGAAGTGTTAAGTAACGCGGTTGGTGTAGTCGAACGTCTTCACGATCCAACCGATCATGTACCAAACGCACGGCACCTCCGCGATCTGCACACGTTCAGCTCGATGACGTCCCTCGAACTCTAGATCCAGCTGAGGCCGAGGGAGAGTTTCTTCAGCACGATGTCGTGTCGACGGTGATGATGAAGTTACTGACGCAGGGCTTCGCCTAAGCACTACGACAATATGATGTGGAAATCTGTGGAGGGGGGAACCGCACACGGCTAAGATCAACTTGTGTGTCTATGGGGTACCCCCTTCCCCCGTATATAAAGGAGGGGAGGAGGAGGAGGGCCGGCCACAAGGGGCGCGCCCAAGGGGGGATTCCTACTCCTAGTAGGAGTAGGTTTCCCCCTTTCCTACTCCAAGTAGGTGAAGAAGGATGGAGAGGGAGAGGGAGAAGGAAAGAGGGGGGCGCCGCCCCCTCCCTTGTCCAATTCGTAGCAGCCCATGGGGGGGGGTGCACGGCCTCCCCTTGTGGCCCTTCTCTCCTTTCCACTAAGGCCCATGAAGGCCCAATACTTCCCCCAGCGAATTCCCGTAACTCTCCGGTACTCTGAAAAATACCCGAACCACTCAGAACCTTTCCGATGTCCGAATATAGCCTTCCAATATATTGATCTTTACGTCTCGAGCATTTCGAGACTCCTCGTCATGTCCGTGATCTCATCCGGGACTCCGAACAAACTTCGGTCATCAAATCACATAACTCAAAATACAAATCGTCATCGAACGTTAAGCGTGCGGACCCTACGGGTTCGAGAACTATGTAGACATGATCAAGACACATCTCCGGTCAATAACCAATAGCGGAACCTGGATGCTCATATTGGCTCCTGCATATTCTACGAAGATCTTTATCGGTCAAATCGCATAACAACATGCGTTGTTCCCTTTTTCATCGGTATGTTACTTGCCCGAGATTCGATTGTCGGTATCATCATAACTTGTTCAATCTCGTTACCGGCAAGTTTGTTTACTCGTTCCATAGTGCATCATACCGCAACTAACTCATTAATCACATTGCTTGCAAGGCTCATAGTGATGTGCATTACCGAGAGGGCCCAGAGATACCTCTCCGATAATCGGAGTGACAAATCATAATCTCGATCTATGCCAACCCAACAAACACCTTCGGAGACACCTATAGAGCATCTTTATAATCACCCAGTTACGTTGTGATGTTTGATAGCACACAAGGTGTTCCTCCGGTATTCGGGAGTTGCATAATCTCATAGTCAGAGTAACATGTATAAGTCATGAAGAAACCAATAGCAATAAGACTCAACGATCATAATGCTAAGCTAACGGATGGGTCTTGTCTAGCACATCATTCTCTAATGATGTGATCCCGTTCATCAAATGACAACACATGTCTATGGCTAGGAAACCTAACCATCTTTGATTAACGAGCTAGTCAAGTAGAGGCATACTAGGGACACTCTTTTTGTTTATGTATTCACACATGTACTAAGTTTCCGGTTAATACAATTCTAGCATGAATAATAAACATTTATCATGATATAAGGAAATATAAATAACAACTTTATTATTGCCTCTAGGGCATATTTCCTTCAGTTTATTGATCTACAACATAGATATGCAAATACTATTAGGACTAAGTTCATGATAAATTAAAGTTCAATTAATCATATTACTTAAGAACTCCCACTTAGACAGACATCCCTCTAATCATCTAAGTGATCACATGATCCATATCAACTAAACCATGTCCAATCATCACGTGAGATGGAGTAGTTTTCAATGATGAACATCACTATGTTGATCATATCTACTATATGATTCACGCTCGACCTTTCGGTCTCAGTGTTCCGAGGCCATATCTGCATATACTAGGCTCGCCAAGTTTAACCCGAGTATTCTGCGTGTGCAAAACTGGCTTGCACCCGTTGTATGTGAACGTAGAGCTTATCACACCCGATCATCACGTGGTGTATCGGCACGACGAACTGTCGCAACGGTGCATACTCAGGGAGAACACTTGTACCTTGGAATTTAGTGAGAGATCATCTTATAATGCTACCGCCGTATTAAGAAAAATAAGATGCATAAAGGATAAACATCACATGCAATCAATATAAGTGATATGATATGGCCATCATCATCTTGTGCCTTTGATCTCCATCTCCAAAGCACCGTCATGATCACCATCGTCACCGGCTTAACACCTTGATCTCCCTCATAGCATCGTTGTCGTCTCGACAACTATTGCTTCTACGACTATTGCTACCGCTTAGTGATAAAGTAAAGCAATTACATGGCGATTACATTTCATACAATAAAGCGACAACCATATGGCTCCTGCCAGTTGCCGATAACTGTTACAAAACATGCTCATCTCATACAAAAATTTATATATCATCACGTCTTGACCATATCACATCACAGCAATCCCTGAAAAACAAGTTAGACGTCCTCTACTTTGTTGTTGCAAGTTTTACGTGGCTGCTATGGGCTTCTAGCAAGAACCGTTCTTACCTACGCATCAAAACCACAACGATTTTTCATCAACTGTGCTGGTTTAACCTTCAACAAGGACCGGGCGTAGTCAAACTCGATTCAACTAAAGCTGGAGAAACAGACATCTGCTAGCCACCTGTGTGTGAAGCACGGCAGTAGAACCAGTGTCATGAACGTGGTCATGTAATGTCGGTCTAGGGCGCTTCATCCAACAATACCGCCGAATCAAAGTAAGACGTTGGTGGTAAGCAGTATGACTATTATCAAACACAAATCTTTGTGTTCTACTCGTGCATATAACATCTACGCATAGACCTGGCTCGGATGCCACTGTTGGGGAACGTAGTGTTTAAAAAAAATTGCCTACGATCACGCAAGATCTATCTAGGAGAAGCATAGCAACGAGTGGGGAGAGTGTGTCTACGTACCCTCGTAGATCGAAAGCGGAAGCGTTTAGTAACGCGGTTGATGTAGTCGAACGTCTTCGCGATCCAACCAATCAAGTACCGAACGCACGACACCTCCGCGATCTGCACACGCTCAGCTCGGTGACGTCCCTCGAACTCTTGATCTAGCTGAGGCCAAGGGAGAGTTCCGTCAGCACGACGGCGTGGGTGACAGTGATGATGAAGTTACTGGCGCAGGGCTTCGCATAAGCACTACGACGATATGACCGAGGTGTAAAACTGTGGAGGGGGGCACCGCACCCGGCTAAGAGATTGTCTGTTGTACCTTTGGGGTGCCCCCTGCCCCCGTAGATAAAGGAGGGGAGGAGGAGGGCGGCCAACAAGCGGCGCACCATGGAGAGGGGAGTCCTACTAGGACTCCAGTCCTAGTAGGATTCGGCCCCACCCTTTTTTCCTTCTACTTGAGGGGAAAGAGGGGAAGGAGAGGGAGTAGGAGAAGGAAACGGGGGTGGAGCCCCCTTCCCAAGTCCAATTTGGCCTCCTCCCTTGTGGGGGCCGCATCAGCCCCTTGTGGGCTGGTTAGCCTCCCTCCTCTATATCTTTCCCCTGGGGGTTCCGGTAACCTCCCGGTACTCCGGAAAAATGCCCGAATCACTCCGAACCATTCCGATGTCCGAATACAACCTTCCAATATATGAATCTTTACCTCTCTACCATTTTCAGACTCCTTGTCATGTCCGTGATATCATCCGGGACTCTGAACAAACTTCGGTACATCAAATCACATAACTCATAATACAAATCGTCATCGAACGTTAAGCGTGCGGACCCTACGGGTTCGAGAACTATGTAGACATGATCAAGACACATCTCCGGTCAATAACCAATAGCGGAACCTGGATGCTCATATTGGCTCCTGCATATTTTACGAAGATCTTTATCGGTCAAATCGCATAACAACATGCGTTGTTCCCTTTGTCATCGGTATGTTACTTGCCCGAGATTCGATCATCGGTATCATCATACCTAGTTCAATCTCGTTACCGTCAAGTCTCTTTACTCGTTCCATAATACTTCATCCCGCAACTAACTCGTTAGTCACATTGCTTGCAAGGCTTATAGTGATGAGCATTACCAAGAGGGCCCAGAGATACCTCTCCGATACACGGAGTGACAAATCCTAATCTCGATCTATGCCAACCCAACAAACACTTTCGGAGACACCTGTAGAGCATCTTTATAATCACCCAGTTATGTTGTGACGTTTGATACCACACAAGGTGTTCCTCCGGTATTCGGGAGTTGCATAATCTCATAGTCAGAGGAACATGTATAAGTCTAAAGCAATAGCAATAAAACTCAACGATCATAATGCTAAGCTAACGGATGGGTCTTGTCCATCACATCATTCTCTAATGATGTGATCCCATTCATAAAATGACAACACATATCTATGGTCAGGAAACATAACCATCTTTGATTAACGATCTAGTCAACTAGAGGCATACTTGGGACACTCTGTTTTGTCTATGTATTCACACATGTACTAAGTTTCCGGTTAATCCATAGCATGAATAATAAACATTTATCATGATATAAGGAATTATAAATAATAACTTTATTATTGCCTCTAGGGCATATTTCCTTCATGATCCGCGCAGGGCTTCGCCTAAGCACTACTGAATATGACCGGAGGTATAAACTGTGGAGGGGGGCGCTTCACACGGCTAACAGATGTTGTTGTATGTTCTAGCGGTCAGGGGAGGCAGCCAAGGGGGCTCCTCCTAATTTGGCCTACCCCCGTCCATATTCATTCGGAGGGGGAAGGAAGGAGGAGGGAGGAGAGAAGGAAGGGGGAGGCCGAATCCTTCCCCTTCCTTTCTCTCTTCTCCTCTTTCTTTTCCCCCCATTTTGGCCTACATGGGGCGCACCAGCCCCCTAGGGGCTGGTCTGTCCCCTTATTTTCCCATTAGGCCCACGTAGTTGCCGGGGGGATGCCCGGAACCCCTTCCGGTGACCGTATATGTACCCGGTACCCCCAGAACACTTCCGGTGTCCGAATATCATCGTCCTATATATGAATCTTTACCTTTCGACCATTTCGAGACTTCACGTCATGTCCGTGATCTCATCCGGGACTCCGGACAACATTCGGTCACCAAGTCACATAACTCATATAATACAAAATCGTCATCGAACGTTAAGCGTGCGGACCCTACGGGTTCGAGAACTATGTAGACATGACTGAGACACCTCTCCGGTCAATAACCAACAGTGGAACCTGGATGCTCATATTGGTTCCCACATATTCTACGAAGATCTTTGTCGGTCGAACCGTAATGACAACATACGTTATTCCCTTTGTCATCGATATGTTACTTGCCCGAGATTCGATCGTCGGTACCTTCATACCTAGTTCAATCTCGTAGCCGGCAAGTCTCTTTACTCATTCCGTAATACATCATCCCGCAACTAACTCATTAGTCACATTGCTTGCAAGGCTTATCATGATGTGTATTACCGAGAGGGCCCAGAGATACCTCTCCGATACTTGGAGTGACAAATCCTAATCTCGATCTATGCCAACTCAACAAACAGCTTCGGAGATACCTGTAGAGCATGTTTATAATCACCTAGTTACGTTGTGACATTTGCTAGCACACAACGTATTCCTCAGGTATCCTGGAGTTGCATAATCTCATAGTCAAAGGAATATGTATATGACATGAAGAAAGCAATAGCAATAAAACTTAACGATCATTATGCTAAGCTAGCGGATGGGTCTTGTCCATCACGTAATTCTCCTAATGATTTGATCCCGTCCATTGAATGACAACTCATGTCTATGGTTAGGAAACTTAACCATCTTTGATCAACGAGCTAGTCTAGTAGAGGCTCACTAGGGACATTGTGTTTTGTCTATGTATTCACACATGTATCAAGTTTCCAGTTAATAAAATTCTAGCATGAATAATAAATATTTATCATGATATAAGGAAATATAAATAACAACTTTATTATTGCCTCTAGGGCATATTTCCTTCAGACATATGGACTTTTATATGATTCAAAGCAATAGTCTAGTTTTGACATGAAGATTTCAATACTCAAGCATATCAACAAGCAACCATGTCTTTCAAAATATCAATGCTAAAGAAAGTTATCCCTAGCCCATCATGCTCAATCATTGATCCATTCATAAAACACACTCGCATATTAGCTACATCCAATGCTCAAGTACGATCATAGTGCCTGTCGTGGTGGGCGCACGACAGATGCCAAGGGATGGCTAAAGATAGGAGGAGGCTCGAGGGCACTGGTGGGCTCCAGAGGCGAGGTTGCCATGAGCGAGCGTGGGACGCAAGACATACCCAGGTTCGGGGCTCTCCGGGGAGGTAACACCCCTAGTCCTGCCAAGGGTGGTTTATATGTTACAGAAACAGAGTTGCTCCTAGAGCTGTATGGAGGAAGAAGAAGGTCGGGCCAAGGCTTAGGCTGCTCCCTCTCCTCGGGTGTTGCCTGCTAGATGCGTGAGTGGGTGGATGGGTGTGTGGTATTGCTTGCCTGCTTGCCCGTATACATGAGGGCTCCTGGGGGGTTTTATAGGTCAACCCCCAGGGATGCAAGGGTAATGTTACAAGGCCGTAGGGCTGGGTCGTCAGTGTCCAGGAACCCGGTGCTGGGACCCGCCGGGTGCCAGGGCTCGCCGGGTTTGCCGGGCGCAGGCCTCATGCGCCGTCTTGTTGATCGTCAGGGCATGGCCGAGTGGAGTTGGCTACAATGGCGCTCCGTTCGGTCGCCGCTTGCCGGCGTCATGGGTGACGTCGGGTGCACTGTTGCCACGCCACCCCTGTCAGCGGGTAGGTGGGGGGCACTGTTGCCCCGTCCAGCTGACCAGAGGTATGGGTGGGGCACTGTGGCTTCGGTCATCAGTTGGTGGAGACTCGTCCCATCGTACGGCTAGGATGGGACGGCCGCTGACCCTCGGTCGGGTTTGTAGAACACGCCAAGCACGGTGCTGGCTTGTTGGGGAAATCTTGAGCTTGGTGGTTGGGGCCGAGTTGAGGAGTCTGGCCGGGTTGCAGGGCTCGGCCGGGTCAAGCGACCCGGCCAAGTGCGAGCCGGATTGAGGGGCGATGCTGGCCCCCGTCGTTTTTGAAAAGGATCCGGGTTCCGTTGCCTGCCTTGGGTTCATCCCCCCGACAGTAGTCCTCGAAGCTGTGAAGGTCTGCCTTCTTCAGATGGGTGGGCCTTCGCAGTTTCCCCCCTTGCAGAGGTGGATTTGGTGACCGTCGGGTCCAACAACACCAACTGTGTGCCGGCTTCCGGAATCCGGATCGCGCCGAGCAGTTAGACGAATCTTGGGCGATCTTTCGGGCTTTGCGCGGCTGCCACGTGGCGCCTGGGAGCCGGAGGGGCCTGACAGGCCACGTACGTGACGGGACGGGGCGAAGGCCTGGGGCCCGCCGCCGTGCACCCTTGGCCCACGCGCGCGGATTTATTGCGGCATCCGCGGGTCGGTTGCCATTCTCGAGGCAGTTGCTGCGTGCATACGTGCGCACTTATTGCGGGGAAGTGGGAGGGGCGAGCACAAACGATCTCACTACCCCATGTTTCAAATCGTGGCCTATAAATTGGGGGCGAAGGGGGGCGGCGGAGATCATTCACGCTCGCCCTCCCCTGCCTCTTCATCCTCCCTGTGCTATTGAAGACCGCCACTAGCTGCGACGCCCCCTGTCTTGAGCAGAGCTTTCTCGCCATCTTCTTCCTTTTCTCCTCCCTCTTCTTCCGCGCTCGGGTCGATGGCGCTGCCGTCAGGATCGTGGATGGGTTCGACCGTCACCCTTGACGATATCGCCTACCTCCACAACACCAGGCGCCTGCCGAGGGCAGAGGAGGCCGAGGCGCGCCTCCCACAAGACGAGCGGGAGCCGCGGCCCGAGGGCTCGGAGCGCGGGTTCGGGCTGCCCACAAGCGGCTTCTTCCGCGACTTTCTGGAGTTCTTCGGGCTCCAGCCCCACCATCTTGGTGCCGGCGTGATCGTGCAGCTGTCCGACTTCGTCACCCTCTGCGAGGGGTACCTGGGGGTCGAGCCTTCGATCGACCTCTGGGTGCACTTCTTCTCCTTGAAGCAGCAGGGGCCGAAGGCCGGGGAGATGTCCGAGTGCGGGGCGGCCGTCATCTCCAAGTGGTCGGGCGCCGACAGCCCGAGGATGCCGCTGGAGGATTCTGCCAAGAAATGGCAGAACTCGTTCTTCTACGTCCGCAACCTCGGCGAGGACCGCATCAACCTTCCGCCGTTCATCAACTCGCCGCCGTGGGGGATGCAGAACTAGGGGTACTACCCCAAGCACCCATCACAGGAGGTGCTCAACCTATGCGAGCGGGTGTTGGTGATGAAGGAGCATGAGGGGCTCACCGGCACCGACCTCATCACCGCCTTCATCGTCCGGTGGGTGCTGCCACTGCAGCAGCGCAGCCACCTCATCGGTCAGATGACCGGCCTTCAAGATCCCAACCGCATGGCGAACACGCGGCTGGCGGCGGACCAAGTTGCGCGTCGGGTCAACGACATCTCCAAGGCCAACTTGGGGGTTGACTGGGAGTTCGGGAAGGCCCCGTACAGCCATGCGAACCCGGCACCGTTGGTGAGTCCCTGGTCTCCGTACTTCGTTGTTGCTTATCTTCTCGTTCGCCCCGACGCGACGTGAGAGGTGCTTCTGAACGCCATCTGGCATCCTTACAACCGGGCGTGGGCGCAGGTGGTGCGGGTTGCCTCAGAGGAGCCTGAGGCCCATGGCGGAGGGGAGGCGGCGGTCGCCGATGCGGGCGCAGGGCCCCGAGCAGGTGAGTCTTGTTTATATTCCTTGAGTCACCGGTTGTGGGACGGCTTTGGGGATGCTGATGCGAGCCGCTGATGTAGCGGCGCCGGGTGGAGGACGCGGCGGCGCGGCCGGAGCCGGGTCGTCTCGGGGGGCAGCGACGGCGAGGCGCCCACATGGGAAAGACAGCGTCCCGACGCGGGCCCCATCCGCGAAGCGCGTGGCGGACCCGGCTGGAGGTGCGAAGCCGCCCACCAAGAGGAGGCGCGGCGCTCTACAGGAGAGAGCGGCAAGGCCCGCCGTTCCGGTGGTGCCGGGGTAAGAGACCCTTTTTGTTCGAGTCGAGTTGCTGAGCGGCTCCGCTCGACTCGGCGTAACCATTCTTGTCTTGTGTTTCAGGTCGCCGATCTCGCTGGCGCTGGCGGCGGCGGATGCCGCGTCCACTGAGGGCGCCGTGTTCCGGAGGAGCCGGTCCGGCACCGTTGACCGGACGAGGAGGTGGAGCGAGCAGACCCGGACCTTGGTCTTGACCCGACCGATGCCGAAGGCCTGGCCTGGCGTAACCGGAACCGGGCCGAGGCGGAGCTGGAAGCGGCGTCGACCCAGGCCTGGGTCAGTGCCGCGATGGCGTAGGCGCAAGCCGGCGAGGAGCCGGCGTGGCCGGAGATGCCGGCGGGAACGGTGGCGGCGGCGACGGTCTTCGTGCCGGCTTTGGAAAGGGAGCACGGCCAAGGCGGCCGTGCAGACGCGATGGACCTTCACCGGGAGGTCGTGGTTGTCAAGGACGGCACCCCGCCGCGGACCAGCGTGGTCGATCGGGAGGGGGCCAATGGAGGCGGTGGCGCAGGCGGCGCCGGAGGGGGCGTCTCGGACGCCAGCGAGCGAGGTGCCGCCGGTGGTGAAGCCTCAAGCCGCTCCGCCCACCGAGCCAGCGTCGGTGCCGTAGAGGGCGCCGGCTTCAGGGGAGGCGGCCGGTGGAGAGCACGCCCTGGTGCTCAGGTCCGGAGGACGCCGGGTGGCCGAGCGCAGCTGTCGCGGAGCGGGACCAGCGAGGTCCCCTTCGGACCTTCAACCCAGGAGGAGGCGGCCATGGCCGCCGTGACCCGTCGTCTGCGGGGGCGGACGGACCAGATCCAGGCCTTTGCCTAGGCCGAGGTCGAGGCGACGCAGGAGCTAGAGCGCGCCGTCTTCGTAAGTTTTTGTTTGCGTTCTGCTTTTCTTTTCATCGTCTTCTCCTTCGTGGGGGCGCGCCAGCGCACCCACTGGGTGTAGCCCCCGAGATTCGGGCCAACTGCATAGCAGTTGGGTTGAATCTTATCTTGCTGTTTTGCGCTGATCGTTGCCTTCTCGCAGCAACTGGACTCCTACCGGGTCACCGTCTTCAACCGGCTCCTTGAGACGCACCGGCGTCTCAAGGAGAGGCTCGCTGAGGGAGTCCTGGATTAGGGGGTCCTCGGACTGCCGGACTATATACTTTGGCCGGACTGTTGGACTATGAAGATACAAGATTGAAGACTTCGTCTCGTGTTCGGATGGGACTCTCCTTTCCGTGGAAGGCAAGCTTGGCAATTCCGATATGTAGATCTCCTCCCTTGCAACCGACTCTGTGTAACCCTAGCCCCCTCCGGTGTCTATATAAACCGGAGGGTTTAGTCCGTAGGACAACAACAATCATAACCATAGGCTAGCTTCTAGGGTTTAGCCTCTTCGATCTTGTGGTAGATCAACTCTTGTAATACTCATATCATCAAGATCAATCAAGCAGGAAGTAGGGTATTACCTCCGTTGAGAGGGCCCAAACCTGGGTAAACATTGTGTCCCCCGGCTCCTGTTACCATCCGCCTTAGACGCACAGTTCGGGACCCCCTACCCGAGATCCGCTGGTTTTGACACCGACATTGGTGCTTTCATTGAGAGTTCCACTATGATGTCACCATAAGGCTTGATGGCTCCTTCGATCATCGGCAACGATCCGATCCAGGGCGAGGTTTTCCTCCCCGGACAGCTCTTCGTATTCGGCAGCTTCGTACTGCGGGCCAACTCGCTTGGCCATCTGGAGCAGATCGAGAGCTGCGCCCCTGGCCATCAGGTCAGGTTCAGAAGCTTGAACTATACTGCCGACACCCGCGGAGACTTGATCTTCGACGGATTTGAACCCATGTCAGGTGCGCCGCACAGTCACGACGAGCACGACTTAGCTCTGTCATCGGACGGTGTTTGGGAGATCACACCTGTAGCTACTCCGGCCCTCAATCCGAAGCAGATTGCGCCGTCCGAGGATGGGTGGATGGACCCCGCCACGGAGGCCGCACACTTAGCGGCGATAGAGCCGAATACTGACTTCACCTCCTATGAGACCCGTGTTGCCGGACACTTGGATTCGTCCCCGGTCACGGGCTCCGAACCGCCTGCATCCGTGCCTATCGAATCTGATTGGGCACCGATCATGGAGTTTTCCTCCGCGGATATCTTTCAGCACTCACAACTGGGCGACATGCTAAACTCATTAAGGTCTCTCCTTGTCAGGAGACCCTTGGCCGAACTATGTCCAGCTAGAGTGGGATGCGGACGATGAAGAAATTCGCTCCCCACCCACCACCCACATAGTAGCCACTGTCGACGATTTAACCGACATGCTCGATTTCGGCTCCGAAGACATCGACGGTATGGACGACGATGCAGGAGACGAACAGGAACCACCACCCACAGGGCGCTGGACTGCCACCTCATCATATGATATATACATGGTGGACACCCCCAAAGAAGGCGATGGCGATAAGGCAACAGAGGATAATCCCTCCAAGAAGCAATCCAAGTACCGGCGTCAGCGGCGCCGCTCTAAGTCCCGCCATAGCAAAAGCAGCGATACCGGCACAAGAGACGATAACGCTCCGGATAGTGCCGAAGATGAAGACAATCCCCTCCAGCCAAGCCTCGAGCGGGATGATGGACAAGCTAGCCTTCAGGAACAGGCAGCAGACGGAGAATCAGAGGATGACAATTACATGCCTCTCTAGGAAGACGAGGTGAGCCTCGGCGATGAAGAATTTATCGTGCCTGAGGATCCCGTCGAGCAGGAGCGCTTCAACTGCCGGCTTATAGCCACAACAAATAGCCTGAAGAAAAAGCAACAACAGCTTTGAGCTGATCAAGATCTGCTAGCGGATAGATGGACTGAGGTCCTGGCGGCCGAGGAATATGAACTCGAGCGCCCAACCAAGAGTTACCCAAAGCGCAGGTTGCTACCCGGACTTGAGGAGGAAGCATTAAACCCCACACTACCTGCGTATGATGCGGCTGATCGACCACCCCGTGGCCGAGACAGAACGGCATATCAACCGGAAGTCCAGCCCGCACCCCGTCGCCAGTCAAACAAAAACACCAAGGCCCGGGGCAACACGCAGGACCTGCGACACGTATTGGAAAACAAAGCAGGACATACAAGATCGATCTACGGATCACGGGGGCGTTCCCTAACACGTGACGATGATCGTCACGCCGGATATACTAAAAGCAAATCCGGCCGGGCTGAATACAGCAGACAAGACTCATATGAACTGTGTCGCGACATAGCCCAGCAAAGAGGTGCCGCACACCCCCTATGCTTCACTGATGAAGTAATGGATCACGAATTCCCAAAGGGATTTAAACCCATGAACATTGAATCATATGACGGTACAACAGACCCCGCGGTATGGATTGAATATTTCCTCCTCCACATCCACATGGCCCACAGCGACGATCTACATGCCATCAAGTACCTCCCACTAAAACTCAAAGGACCGGCTCGGCATTGGCTGAATAGCTTGCCAGCAAACTCCATTGGCAGTTGGGAGAATCTGGAAGACGCATTCCTTGACAACTTCCAGGGCACTTATGTGCGACCACCGGATACTGATGACTTGAGTCACATAACCCAGCAGCCAGGGGAATCGGCCAGGAAATTCTGGACCCGGTTCCTAACGAAAAAGAACCAAATTGTCGACTGTCCGGATGCAGAGGACTTAGCGGCATTCAAGAGTAACATCCGCAACAAGTGGCTCGCCCGGCACCTGGCCAAGAGAAGCCGAAGTCTATGGCAGCCCTCACGACACTCATGACCTGCTTTTGCGTGGGCGAGGACAGCTGGTTGGCTTGCAGCAACAACACGTCAAGAAATCCTGGCGATTCAGACGCCAAAGATAGCAACGGCAGACCGCGTCGCAACAGACACAAGCGCCGCAACAACACCGCAGACACGACAGTCAATGCCGGATTCAGTGGCTCTAAATCCGGTCAGCGGAAAAAGCCGTTCAAAAGAAGCAATCTGAGCCCGTCCAGTTTGGACCGCATACTCGATCGCTCGTGTCAAATTCACGGCACCCCCGATAAGCCAGCCAATCACACCAATAGAGAATGATGGGTGTTCAAGCAGACCGGCAAGGTGAATGCCGAAAACAAGGAAAAGGGGCTGCATAGCAACGACGAGGAGGAGCCCCGGCCGCCGAACACAGGAGGACAGAAGAAGTTTCCTCCACAAGTGAAAACGGGGAACATGATATACGCAACCCATATTCCCAAGCGAGAACGGAAGCGTGCACTAAGGGACGTCTATGCGATGGAGCCAGTCGCCCCAAAGTTGAACCCATGGTCCTCTTGTCTGATCACTTTCGATCGCAGGGACCATCCCACTAGTATCCATCATAGCGGTTCTGCCGCATTGGTCCTTGATCCCATCATTGACGGATTTCACCTCACTTGAGTCCTTATGGACGGTGGCAGCAGCCTGAACCTACTCTATCAGGATACAGTGCGCAAAATGGGTATAGATCCCTCAAGGATCAAACCCACAAAAACCACCTTTAAAGGTGTCATACCAGGTGTAGAGGCCTGTTGCACGGGCTCAATCACACTGGAAGTGGTCTTCGGATCTCCGGACAACTTCCGAAGCGAGGAATTAATCTTCGATATCGTCCACTTCCGTACTGGCTATCACGCACTGCTTGGAGGAACCGCATGTGCTAGATTCAATGCAGTACCGCAAGCTCAAAATGCCAGGACCTCGCGGGGTTATAACAGTTAATGGAAACACAGAACGCTCGCTCCGCACAGAGGAGCACACTGCGACCCTCGTAGCGGAAGTACAGAGCAGCCTTGTGAGGACAACCGCCAATTCGGCGAAGAAGCCACCGGAAACCTTCAAGCGAATCCGGAGTACCTTGCAACAGGATCGCCAGGCACGTTCCGAGCTCGCCTAGCAATTCGGCCTCCGTCCTAGTCCCAGTCAAGCGGCGAAATTTGTGCCGCACGTACATAATTACGCACTCAAGATACCATGGGCACAGGCGGAGGCACGTCCCACAATGCGGCTCAACCACCTCAGGGCCCGTACATCTTTATTATTTTCTCTCTTTTAGGACCCTACTCTCTGGAAGCTCTTTCCGACAGCCTGATCATTGGACCCATTACGGGAAGGAAATACCAAGGAAGCAAGACGCTCTGACGTACAAGGGAATCGCCAGGTGGTCTCTGATAACGATAGATATACCTGTTTTACATACCCATACGCAGCTTGCCCTTGGATAGGACATGTCAGTAGTGCTATTTTTTGCTTATTGCACTACTTGTATCCGTACACTTTGACGTATTATTTAAATAACAATGCATAGCGTTAGCCCATTATTGCATTTCCTTTTTTCCCTTGTCTGCTTATTTACGACAAATCGCACCCGTACATTCTGGTATGACCAGTGCGCCAGGGTCTTCAGTGTACCCCATAACACAGCATGAAAAGTCCGAACACTTTTGATAGTGCGGCACCCCGAACTTATAGCATTATATGCATCAGCTCCGAATCATGTCTTGGGTCAATATTTGGGTTTGCCCGGCTCCCATGTTTTGGTACCTTACGTTCCGCTATATCGGCTAAGGTAGCGCTGGGAGAACTACTGCAAATGTGTCCTGGTTCTTCCGGACGAACACCTCAGTAGAGAAAGCCGAAAGCTGACTTTCATGATGAGGCGAGAGCTGGTCGCTGTTCGAGAGGTCTCAAGTCCTTAAAGACTTCTTCCGCTTCGGGCGAGGAGTCGGCCTTGTCCGATTTAGGCGTATATAGCGCCCCAAATTCGGCTTTCTGAATACTAGGGGCTTCGCCAAAATTTAAAATTGTAGACTTCTATGGCTAAGTGAGAGTGATAAAGCTTTATAGTCCGATTGCCTGGTTCGTTGTGCTGAACACCTCCTTCGAAGGACCCAAAATTGGGATTAAGAGTGATCAGGTTTATCCTGAACACCTCAGTACTAGTTACATGGGGGTAGAAGCCGACGACTGGCCAACTCTTAGATTTTATAAACGACCGCACAGAAGGTAATATTTTAAATTAACAAGCGTTGCATAACGCAGATGAACTCGTTTCATATTACACGATCACATGAGTACATTCATTCAAATATTACATCCTTAGCACATTCCTCCGCCACAAGGCGAGCACCCTTCAGGACACTGTCATAATACTTTTCGGGGTGGCGATGCTCCTTGCCCTCCGGCGGCCCTTCCTTCACCAGCTTTTCGGCGTCCAACTTCGCCCAGTGCACTTTTGCCCGGGCAAAGGCCCTGCGCCCACCCTCAATGCAGATGGACCGCTTTATGACTTCAAACTGTGGGCAGGCATTCACAAGCCGCCTTACCAGACCGAAGTAGCTACCAGGCAGGGGCTCGCCAGGCCACATCCGGACTATAAGACCCTTCATGGCCTGTTCGGACGCCTTGTGAAGCTCGACAAGTTGCTTCAACTGGTCGCTCAAGGGCATCGGATGTTCGGTCCCAGTATACTGAGACCAGAACAATTTCTCCGTCGAGCTCCCCTCCTCGGCCCGGTATAACTCCGCGGCATCCGACACACTGTGGGGTAGATCTGCGAACGCTCCTGGAGAGCTCCGAACTCGGGTAAGTAAAAGGAAACTTTCCTTCACATGCTTGCTTTGCATAATGAATGCCTTACCCGCCGCTATCTTCTTAACCGCCTGAATCTCCTGGAGGGCCTTTTGGGCTTCGGCCTTGGCATGTTGTGCGTTTTCGAGGGCCTTCGCAAGCTCGGACCCTTGCGTCTTAGAGTCACGCTCCAAGGACTCGTATTTCTTGACGAGAGCCTGGAGCTCTTGCTGCACCTTGCCGACTCGGGCCTCTTGCTTCTCTCGCTCGATGAGCTCCTTGGCCGCTTTGTCTTCGGCCTCGAACAACGCCTTCTTCAGGGCAGCCACTTCGGTCGTGGCCCCTAGCAAAATTCATGACGATCCTATTATTCAAAAACCACATTTTTTATCAATATACAGACGGGGTATCACTTACCTTTGTTCTCTTTGAGCTGCCTCTTGGTAAGGCCGAGCTCTTCCTTGGACCGCTCAAGGTCCCGCTTCAGTGCGGCGACCTCCACAGTACGAGCGGCAGTGGCTAGCAGTGAAGCCTGCTTATTCACATAGACACATTCTGATTAGACTCATGCGATTATTATTTGATCCTCTATTCGGCCTTTCGTCGCGAACGCCAAACAGAGCATCAGGGGCTACTGTCTATGCTGTAACATTTTCTTATAATTTGATTACTTACCTCAAAGCCTGTTAGGAGGCTGGCACAGCCTTCAGTCAGTCCGCTCTTGGCGGACTGAACCTTCTTGACCATCGCACTCATAACAGTGCGGTGCTCTTCGTCAATGGAAGCGTCGTAAAGCGCTTCCAGCAAGTTGACCGATGCCTCTGGATGGACAGAGGCCATCGGCACAGACGGCTTGCCCCCCTTAGCGAGGGGTTGCCTAACAGAATCCGGAACCACTGGAGGTTCGGGCGCAGTATTCAGCTGGGGGCTAGACTTGCTGCCCCCAGCGTTAGGGCCCAGGGGAGTCTTGCCCCTCGTGCGCCCAGCGCCTGGAATGTCGCCTTGGGGCGCCTTCGGAACTGTCTCCCCTTGGTTCAGTGCCCTTTGAGACAACACCTCGGCGTTGTCCGTAGGGCGGGGGGAGAAAGCGGTCGGGAGTGAATCACTGTTCATATCCGACGGGCCCAAAGAATCATCCGAAGAAGATATGTCGATATGGGCTCGGGATGGACTGCATAATCATGTTCGGCGTGTAAGAAGCAATAAAATAAAACATACCAAGAACTATTATGGTATCCGGATACTCACAGCTTCGCCAGGGGCTTGTCCCTGGGTAACCACTCCTCGTCGCTGAAACCGGCCGTCGTGGAGCAGTCCGGAAGGAGGGTCCTTCCCTTCTTGGACCCTTCGGCCTCCCCTGATGGGGCGGCCTTCCTTTTCCTGTCCCCCCCGGCTGGGGGGAGAACTTTCCTCTTCCTCCTCCTCATCGTCGTGGGAGGAGTGCGCCTCGGTGTTTTCGGACGATGAGTCCGATATAACCTTGCGCCGGAGACCTTTCCTGGTCCCCGTGGCCTTCTTCTCCGGCGCCTCATAAGGCGCTGGAACCAGCATCTCTGTCAGGAGAGCACCTGTTGGATCTTCAGGCAGGGAGGCTGGACAATTGATCTGCTCCGCTGTCGCTACCCAGTCCTGTTAAATGGCGTGGAGGATTAGATCCCACGCATGATTATACGGGGGAAAGAAACATCTTATGAGATATAAAAGACTTACCGGATTGGCAGGGCGCTTTGCGCTGAGTCCGCGATCCTCGGTAAGGGGAGGAGGTACCTCGGCGCCCTTGAACAGCACCTTCAATATGTCCTTGTGCGTTGTGTCAAAAAGCTCTCGCAGCATCTGGTGCTCGGCCGGGTCAAACTCCCACATATTGAATGCCCGTCTTTGACACGGGAGGATTCGGCGGAAGAGCATGACCTGGACCACGTTGACAAGCTTGATTTTCTTGCTTATCATATTCTTGACACATTTTTGTAGTCCGGTCAGCTCCACCGACGAACCCCAGGACAGGCCCTTCTCTTTCCAGGAGGTGAGCCGCATGGGGATGCCGGATTGAAATTCGGGGGCCGCCACCCAGTTGGTGTCGCGTGACTCGGTGATGTAGAACCACCCCGATTGCCACCCCTTCACGGTCTCCACATAGGAGCCTTCAAGCCAGGTGACGTCGGGCATTCTGCCCACCATGCCGCCTCCGCACTCCGCCTGCTATCCGACCACCACCTTTGGTTTCACATTGAAGGTCTTCAGCCATAGGCCGAAGTGGGGCTTGATGCGAAGGAAGGCCTCGCACACGACGATAAACGCCGAGATGTTGAGGATGAAATTGGGGGCCAGATCATGGAAATCTAGCCCATAGTAAAACATGAGCCCCCGGACGAATGGGTGGAGGGGAAATCCCAGTCCGCGGACGAAGTGGGTAAGGAATACGACCCTCTCGTGAGGTTCTGGAGTAGGGACGATCTGCCCCGCGTCTGGGAGCCGGTACGCGATATCTACGGCTAGGTATCCGGCTTCCCGGAGCTTCGTAATGTCCCCCTCCATAACGGAGGAGACCATCCACTTGCCTCCCGCTCCGGACTTGTTTGGAGTGGTTTTGCGGAGAAAATGCGAACTTGGGCGCTGGAGCTCGAGTGTGCGAGAATGGATGGGCAGGGAAGAAGAAGGCGTGGGTGAAAAAGAGAAGTTCTTGTCACTTTATAAGGGCGGAGGAAACTGTGCGCCTCCTCACCTGCCTGGTAAACTCGCTTATTCCCCAAGCGTCGTGATTAATGGCGCGGTTGGGTTACCCACACCCGTATTGATGAGAATCCCGTGATAAGGGGACACGATCTCTGCTTCGACAAGACGTGCCAAGAAACCGCCTCGCAATATGTGCAGTAGCTGGTTGAGAAAAACGGTTCGAATAATGAACGGACCACGGCGTGATGTCACGTTGTCAGTATATTAGATTTGTGGAAATATTATACTCTCTACGGTGGTATGTGGAATTTGTTTTGCAGACCCGGAAACGATCCTTGTGTTCAAAATCTTCTATGGAGTATTCGTAGGAAGAACCCGCCTTGCAATGCCGAAGACAATCTGCGCGCCGGACCCATCGTCATTGAAGCCTGGTTCAGGGGCTACTGAGGGAGTCCTGGATTAGGGGGTCCTCGGACTGCTGGACTATATACTTTGGCCGGACTGTTGGACTATGAAGATACAAGATTGAAGACTTTGTCCCGTGTCCGGATGGGACTCTCCTTTGCGTGGAAGGCAAGCTTCGCAATTCGGATATGTAGATCTCCTCCCTTGTAACCGACTCTTTGTAACCCTAGCCCCTTCCGGTGTCTATATAAACCGGAGGGTTTAGTCCGTAGGACAACAACAATCATAACCATAGGCTAGCTTCTAGGGTTTAGCCTCTTCGATCTCGTGGTAGATCAACTCTTGTAATACTCATATCATCAAGATCAATCAAGCAGGAAGTAGGGTATTACCTCCATCGAGAGGGCCCGAACCTGGGTAAACATTGTGTCCCCCGCCTCCTGTTACCATCCGCCTTAGACGCACAGTTCGGAACCCCCTACCCGAGATCCACCGGTTTTGACACCGTCACTCGCCGCCAAGGAGGAGGAGCTCCGCGTCGCGGCAGGTACTTCTCTTTCATGCTCTTTTCTAGCGGGGGCGCGCTAACGGACCCACTGGGTGTAGCCCCCGAGATTCGGGCCAACTGCGTAGCAGTTGGGTCGAATCTTAAAATAGTACTTTGTTGCTGAGTTCTTCTTCTGCAGCCGAGGTGTTGTCTTGGAGGACCCGGCTGGTTCGGGCCAGTTTTCACTATGACCGGCTTGTCGCAGACGTCGGCCAGCTCAGGGCCGAGGTGGAGAAGGCGAAGGCGGAGGCGACGGGAGCCCGGTAGGCGCTCGACGAAGCCAGCCGGCTGCGGGAGCAGCTGGCGGGCGACAAGAGCCGCCTCAAGGCCGAGGTGGAGCACCTCAAGGTGGATGTCGGGTGTAGGTGCGACATATGCCAACGGGTGGCTTATAATTGTGGGAGCCAGTAAAACATCGCCGGTGCCTAGAAACGGGATGAGGCGAAGACATGCACGCCGGCGGATCTTACCCAGGTTCGGGGCTCTCCGTGGAGATAACACCCCTAGTCCTGCTCTGCGGGGTCTCCGCATGATCACTAGATCAATACAAGTAGCTACAAGTGCTCTTGGAGCTGTTTGGCTAGAGGAAGAAAAAGGGCAAGGCTAGCTCTCCTTTTCTCTCTATGTGGTGTGTGGAATTCTATGAGATCCACCCTTTGCATGGGTGTCCCAAGGGGTTTATATAGGCCTACCCCCCAGGGGTACAATGGGAATCCGGCTGGGCGCGGGTCCCAGCCGTCAGTGTCTATGCTCGCCGGTTTCTCCGCCGGTCATTGGGGCCCGCCGACTGGTGGGTCCCGCCGGCTGTCGGCCTCTTGGCCGGCAGGCCGGCCCCACTGCTTGGGGGCTTTGTCGGCGGCCAGTTACTGTTGCCTCGCCTCTGATGACGAGGGCTTTTTCGAGGTAAGCGTGGCTACAGTGTCACCGCCTTGCGAGCTCTCACTGTAGCCTTACCTCGTCTTGTCTCCTTAATGGGGCGCATGCTTCGAGGAAGGGAGGTAGCCGGCTATTGGGAGCCGGCCACATCCCTGGCCGACTAGAGGAGGCCAGGCTGTCTTCAGATGTCTCTCTGACAAAGGGGCCCGCTGCCCACGGGCCGTACTGGCACCTGTCGTGGGTGACATCGAGGCCAACATGGCTACAGTGCCGCGGCGGACGGGGGATGGCTGGCCCGTACGGCGCCCTGTGGCCATGCCTATTTCGGGATTCAGCTGTAGTGGACTGTACTGCGGCCACGCCCATTCTATCGCTGTTACGTGGGTACAGTCTTAGTAGGTGCAGTCTTGGCCGGCTTTCTTCATGGCCGGCTTCTGAGAGTCAGCTTTCTTCATGGCCGGCTTCTGGAGTCGGCTATCTCGTATCTTTCTTGGGGGAGGTTTCTGAGGCTGGGTCGCCTTCTGGGAGTTGGCCCTAGGGATAGCCGGCCGGGGGAAGGCAGCCCTATGCTTTGTATGCTTGAAGGCCTGAACGGCCTGATAACTTTTCGAAGAGCCAGGGGGAGTCGGTTAGGCTACCCGTGGCCATTTACTCCGACAGTAGTCCCCGAAGCCGGTTGGGCTTCGAGGCTGAGAGGAGGTCGAGAAGCTCGGTCAGCTTCTTATCTTGACGAGCCAGCAGCTGGGAGCCGGCTTCAGTTGGGCGTGCCGTCTTGGCGAAATTTTTAAAGTCGGAAGGCGCGAGTCTGTTGGCGCGTGCGCCGGGCTGCGGGCCAGCCGCTCGCCGCCTGCGAACCACGTGGCGTCCCTTGGCTGAAAAGAGCCTGCCAGCCCACGCGCGCGACAAGACGTCGCCGCAGGCCGAGGGCCCACCACTACTACGCCTAGGCCCAGGCGCGGATTATTTGCGGCCCAAAGCCGTCCGCACGTCTTCCGGTGGCGGTTTCCGCCCGCCGTTAGGGCGCAATAATCGCGGGACGTGGGGGAGTGGGCGTAGTTAATCCCACGTGCCCCCCCATGCCTCGCCTCCTCGGCTTCGCCGCACGAGGCTATAAGTAGGGGGAGGAGGGGGAAGTGGCAGATGCTCGCACGCTCCCCTCCTCTCCGCCATCTTCTTCCTCCTGCTTTCCCTTGCAGCAGCGCCTCACCGCCGCGCCGTCCCACCATTCTTCACTCCGCCCCGCAGCTCTGCCGCCGCAGGGCCGTGCTTTCTCCGCCGCCGCACTCTTCCTCGCCACCATGCAGTACGGCGGGGACTGGCACGGCTCCAACGTCCACATGGACCACATCGAGTTCCTCCGCAAGACGCGGCGGTTGCCCGGCGTGGACTAGGTGCGGGTCCGCCTCGCGCCTGCCAAGGAGATCACGCCGGAGCCGGAGGAAGGCGAGCGGGTAGTCTTCCGCTCGCATTTCCTGCGCGGCATTGGCTTGCCGGTGAGCGCTTTCTTCTGCTCCTTCCTCGACTTCTATCAACTCCAGCCGCACCACCTCACCCCGAACACGGTGGTGCTGCTGTCCGCCTTCGTCACCTTGTGCGAAGGCTTCCTTGGCGTTCTCCCCACCGTCGAGCTCTGGGGGGAGTTCTTCCAATCTAAGCTGGGCACCCGCATGCAGGGCGTGCCAGCCCAGAGCAGCGCCTTCATCGCGATGCGGAGGCCGGCGGCCGACAACCCCTTCCCCGTCATCACGTTAATCCAGTCGGTGAAGCGCTGGCAGAAGTCATATTTCTACGTGAAGAACGTTGCCCCACAAGGCGACTACGTCAACTTGCCGGCTTACGTAGCCGGCCCGCCGGCTGGGAGGCGGCCCCACTGGTCCTATCGGGCCGCGGCGCTGACGCCGGCTAGAGCCGCGGCCGTCGCCCGACTGCGGGTGATGATCCAGTCGGAGGGCCTGACTGGGTCCGACTTGCTGGCCGCCTTCGTCGCGCGCCGGGTGCTTCCGCTTCAGAGCCGCCCTCACCTGATCTGTCAGATGAGCGGCCAGCTCAATCCGAGTCGGATGTGCACCAAGGACATGCCGCACGACGAGGTGGCCCACATGGTGAATTACCTTGCGAACTGCAAGCTCTCCGCAGAGTGGCGGTTTGGCAAGGAGCCATATTCCCGTGCACATCCTCCGCCCACTATATGTTTTCTTTTTCCTTTTCTTAGTTTTGTTGCCGAATTCCTTCTAGCCATCTCTGACCAGTCGGCACGCCTTGGCAGAGCCTTCTCCTTCGACCTGCAGCCGGGTCGGAGGCGGAGCGCCGATTCCTCCCCGACTGGGCGGAGCATGACCTGGAGAACCATGACTTGGGGGCGGCCGCCATGGAGGACAACACCGAGGCGGGTGGCGGCGAAGCAGGCGGCTCCGGGCTTGGAGCCAGTTTCGACGACTGGCCGGATGACGACGAGGCGGAAGTCGTCCCACGCCGACAGCCGGCGTCTGGCCGCGGCGCGGGTTCGTCTGCCGTGCCGCCTGCTCTGGGCGGCGGGCAGAAGCGTCGTGCCGCGTCGGGCTTGTTCGGGAGCCAGCCAAAGAAACCCAAGGGTGGGGCGGCGGCGACCAGGCGGGATGAGGCGGCCGCGAAGGCGGGCCGCTTCCGCAAGGTGGTGAAGCAGCCGCAGATGGTGTCGGCGTAAGTGTATATTCCTTTGTACATTCTTTCTTCTTTTCTTGGTGATTTCTGAATCCTTGCCCTTTTCTCAAAAAAAATCAGGGCTCCGCTTTCGCTCGAGCGGGTTGCTGCCGCCTCCGTCGTTGTATCGCTGGGAGGATCCGGGAGCACCCGCCGCGTGGACCCCCGCGCCGAGCTTCAGGCGGCGACGGAGCGAAACGCGCGGGAGGAGCGGGAGGCGGAGGAGTTGAGGGTGGCTGCCGCCAAGGCGGCACAGGAGGAGAAGGCGGCGAATGCGCGCACCGACACAGCGGCTAAGGCCCAAGCGGAGGCTGCCGCCGAGGCAACAGCGGAGGGCCTTGCTCGTCACCCCTCTGCGCGTCGCGGCGCCTGAGGCCCCAGAGCCCCCGCCAGAGGAAGCCGGCGGCGACCAGCCGGGATTAGAGAGGGAGGACGATGTCGTCGTCCCGGAGAGGGAGGCGGCACCGGCCCCGCTGACTGGGGCGGCTCAAGGCAGCCGGCCTAACGTGCCACCTGCGCAATCGGCTGGGGGCAAGCCGGCTGCGAGGACGAACCTGGTGGTCTGGTCGCCATCACGCCAGCGCACGGGGAAGGCCGCATCGGACCCGCAGAAAGCCGTGGGCCTCAATTCATCGGCCCAAGACGTGGAGGCGGCCACGCCAGCTCGGGGTGGACGCCGGGTGGAGGGACGGCTGTGGTGAACGTGGCAGCGCAGGACGTCCGGAACCGGCTTCAGTCCCAGGCTGCGGCGCTGAGGAAATACAATGACGAGTTCCTTGCGACGCGGGCGGCCATTCGGGTTAGTCTTCCTATTTTTGCTTTTTTTTATCTTGGTTTCTTCCGTGGGGGCGCGTCAGCGCACCCACTGGGTGTAGTCCCCGAGTTCTGAGTCGGATGCTGAGCAGGCGGCTTGGAACTTCTTAGCGGGCTTTGTTTTGCTATCTTGCTCTCATTCGTTCCTCTGCCTGTCTTGCAGGACTACCACAACCTCTGCGCGGCTGCCTTCAACTCCCAGGCTCGGGAGCTGACCCAGAAGAATGCTGACCTATCTAAGAGCCGGGGTAAGTGCTTCGTCTTTTATCTCACGTGGGTGCGCGTCAACGCACCCACTGGGTGTAGTCCCCAAGATTCGGGCCGACTGCTGAGCAGTCGGGTCGGATCTTCCTTGACGACTTCTTCCTTATTGCTTCTTTCTTTTCTGCCATCCCTGCAGCGGCCAACGCCAATCTGAGGGAGCAGGAGGGCGGGGCTCAGGCCGCCCTCCGTGCTAAGAGGCCGAGTTTGACGCCTTGGCACGGGAGCGTGACCGCCTGGCCAAGAGGTTGGCCGACCAGGAGAAGAGTCACAAGGCGGCCCTGAAGGCGGTGCAAGACAGCGAGGCCGCCCTCCAAGCCGAGTATGAGACAGAGGCGGCCAGCTGGGCCGAAGCGAAGCAGACGCTGATCAACGGCTATGCCCAGACCGAAGACTTGGTTGACGGTAGGCCGCCTTCTTCTTCGTCCTTGCTTGCCGCTTGCCGTTTGGCTCATTTTTTGACTTGGTGTTTTTCTCTTCTTTCTCTTTCTTTCTTGCGCAGAGTACTTCCCTGGCTACTCTACCGCCGCCAACCAGGTCGTCGAGGCCCACCGCTAGGCACGAAGGCAGGCTGGCGCCGAGATCGCGCCGAACGCTTGCCGATCGCTGGAGGAGCAGCTCTTGGCGATTCAGGCCCGCCTCCAGCCGGCTCATCGCATGCTCCGCCGGCTTCAGCGTGTTGGGGCGCAGGTGTTGGCCGCTCTCTGGCCTGGTGAGGTGATTCCCCGCACCCCCAGTCAGACTGCCGACTGGCTGGAGGTGGCGGTCGGCCGCTTCAAGGCCTGGAAGGCTTCTGCGGCTCGGTCCGGCGCCAGGCGGGCGTTGGAGTTCGCCAAGGCCTGGTATCCCAAGCTGAGTCTGGACCAGCTGGCCACCTGGCGGCAGGAGGCCGACACGGAGCTGGAGCCGGCCCGGCCGGCTATCATCCAGCGGGCTTCGGCGATTGCCGACTACACCGACACCAGCGCCTTCGCTCCTGAGGTGGACGACAACGGTGTTGCCCAGCCGGAGGAGTGGTTCGGGCTGAACCCGGCAGACGGCGAGGACTCGGCGGACGAGATCGACTCCAGCGACGAGGGCGAGGAGGAGGAGGAGGGTGAAGACGCCGCGCCAGATGGTGGAGCGGCCGGTCAGCCTCAGCTTGACCGTGGCTCCAGCAACAAGGCACGCGCGGGTGCACCGCCTGCAGCCGGCGATGATCAAGCCGAGACCCGCCAGCCGGCCACTCCTCCAGCCGGTGGCGCTGTCTCCACCGACCAGCCCGGCTCCCCTGCTGCGCCCTTAGTCTAGTCTGCTGCCTCTACTTTCCTGTTTCACCATTCTTGGAACAGTATTTTGTTAAGTTTGCACAATTCCACCCACTGGGGGCGTATTCGAACTATATTGAATGCCGGCCTGTTGGGGGCCTTATGTGTAAATATAATTATGCATGTGTTTGGCTTTCCCTTGTTCTTTGCTTTTCATCCTTCGGCTGTTTCCTTTGCCGCCCTCCCTTGGTTGCCGCCTTCCCAGCTGGACAGCTGCTCTGCAATCTGTGGCTAGGGAAGTGCTTGGGAGGGCAAGTACTCTAGCTTTGTTGGATTATAGCGAAGTGATTGGGAGGCCGGCCAGCCGGCTGTTTTGACAGCCGGTAGGCGTGGTTGGAGGCCGTCTTTGCGTTATATAAGTCCGTTGGTGCTTAGCCGTTTTTCGTGTGGGCATCCTTTCTGCCTTTGGCTCTTGCCAGTCGGACAGTCGGTTATTCGAGCTGCGACTTTCGACAAGAGATTGCTCGGGTGCCGGCACACTACTTGTCTGACTTCAGGTAGAACTTTTAATATAACTTAAGGCGGCCAGTCCCCGGGCCGACTAGTCGAACCCGGTGCCGGACAAAAAACCAAATGTAATAATACATTCATGAGTATGACATTCGTCATTCATAGATAAAGGAGGGCAGTTCCCGAGTGTGCCTCGGGGGGCCCGTTTGTCTTATATTTAAAAAAGAACGGTAGCATGATACATACTGCTTTCAACTGTAAAATCTTCTCAGGAGGTTTGCGTTCCATGGTCGCTCCGACTCCTTGCCGGAATCATCCCTCTTGCGTGCTCTTGGTTTTTGTGCGTCGATCAAGTAGTAGGAGTCGTTGCCTAGTGCCTTGCTGATGACGAAAGGGCCTTCCCAAGGGGCCGAGAGCTTGTGCTGGCCGGCTGTTCGCTGGATCAGCCGAAGCACAAGGTCGCCCTCTTGGAAGGATCTTGGCTTGACCTTCCGGTTGTGGTAACGGCGCAAACCCTGCTGGTAGATGGCGGACCGGCTGAGTGCTAACAGTTGGCCTTCTTCCAGCAGGTCAACGCCGTCTTCTCGCGCTTCCTTGGCCTCCGCTTCCGTGTACATGGTGACCCGAGGCGAGTCGAACTCGATGTCAGTTGGGATGATGGCCTCGGCACCATATACAAGGAAGAACGGAGTGAAGCCGGTTGACTTGTTTGGGGTAGTATGCAGACTCCAGAGGACAGCCGGCAGCTCATCGAGCCAGCAGCCGGCCGAGCGCTCCAGCAGTACGACCAGGCGGGGCATGATGCTGGAGAGGATGAGGCCGTTTGCTCGCTCGACCTAGCCGTTTGACTGCGGGTGGGCAACGGACGCTAAGTCCAGTCGGATGCCTTGGGTCATGCAGAAACGTGCCAGTGCTCCTTTGGCAAAGTTTGTGTCGTTGTCGGTGATGATGTTGTGCGGCACGCCATGCTGTGCTTCTTGATCGGCTTCGCTTCGATCCACTTGGTAAATTTGTCCACGGCGACAAGCAGATGTGTCAAGCCGCCGCGGGCTGTCTTGAATGGGCCCACCATGTCCAGCCCCAAGACGGCAAAGGGCCAGGTGAGGGGGATGGTCTTGAGTGCGGACGCCGGCAGGTGTTGTTTGGAACTGAAGACTTGGCATCCTTTGCAGCATTTGACTATTTCTTTGGCATCTTCCAAGGCAGTCGGCTAGAAGAAACCGTGGCGGAAGGCTTTGGCCACAAGTGATCTTGAAGCTGCGTGGTGGCCGCATTCGCCTTGGTGGATATCCTTGAGGATTGCTACACCCTTTTCTGACTCGACGCAGCGCTGGAAGACCCCAGTGACGCTACGCTTGACAAGTTCTCTGTTTATTATTGCATATGCTCCGGCTCGGCATTGCACTAGTCTTGCCGAGATCTCATCAGTCGACAGCTCTCTGTTGACTAGGAAGTTGAGGATGGGCTGGGCCCATGATGAAGCTGTGACTTCTTCTACTGTTAGTACGGCCACTGTGACTCGGATGGGTGGGTTGGGTGGTGGAGAGTTGGAGTCGGCCACCGCTTCTTGTGTCACTGCAGTCCCCGGGCCGCCTGCTGCAGTCCACAGGCCGGGTTCTGAAGTCCCCAAGCCGGGTGCGACTGCGGCCGTCCCCGGGCCGCTTGTCGAAGTCCCCGGGCCGCCTGCTGGGTTCCTCCAGTCGGATCCGGCTGCATCGGGGGCGGGTGGTACGAAGATAGAGTCCGACTCTGGAGACGGCTTGATAGATGGTTTGAGGAGGCGCTGGAGAGAGACACCGGTTGGTATAGCCTGTCGGGTGGAGCCGATCCGTGCCAGGGCGTCTGCCTGGTCGTTGTCGGCCCGTGGCACGTGAAGGAACTCGCACCCTTCGAAGTACCCACTGATCTGCTGGACGAGGAATCGATAGCTCGCCATGTTTGCATCCTTGGCGTCCCAGTCGCCAGATGACTGCTGGACCACCAAGTCCGAGTCGCCATAACACAGGATCCGGCGTATGCCGAGCTCTTTGGCTAGCCGGTGCCCGTGTATGAGCGCCTCGTATTCAGCCACGTTGTTGGAGGCGGCAAAGTGGATTTGCAGCGTGTATCTGAGCTTGTCGCCTTTGGGAGAGGTGAGGACGATGCCGGCTCCCAAGCCGGTGCGCATCTTGGACCCATCGAAGTGCATCCGCCAATGAGTAGAGTCGGGAGCCGGTGGTAGGTACTGGGTCTCGGCCCAGTCGATGAGGAAGTCGGCCAATGCTTGGGACTTGATGGCGTTGCGGGGCTGGTAGAAGATTGTGTAAGGTGCAAGCGCAATGGCCCATTTAGCCACCCGGCCGGATGCATCCCGGCTGCCTATGATCTCGGCAAGCGGGGCGGTGCATACGACCGTGATGGGATGCTCTTGAAAGTAGGGCTTCAGCTTCTTGGCAGCGAAGTACACTCCATAGCACATCTTCTGGTAGTGTGGGTAGTTTTGCTTTGAGCTGGACAGTACTTCGTGTAGATAATATACCGGCCTCTGGACTAGCTGGGCTCGGCCTTCTTCTGGGCGCTGGACCACGATGACTGTACTGACCACTCGGCTAGTTGCGGCAATGTAGAGGAGCATGGGCTCCTTCTCAGTCGGAGCCGCCAGGACAGGTGGAGTGGTCAGCATCTTCTTCAACTCATGGAAGGCTTGGTCTGCTTGGTCATTCCACTCGAAATGAGTGGATTTCTTCATGAGTCGGTACAGGGGGAGAGCCTTCTCTCCTAGTCGGCTGATAAAGCGGTTTAGGGAGGCCAGGCACCCATTGAACTTCTGCATGTCTCGCAACTTGGTGAGAATCTCCATTCTCTCAATGGCATTGATCTTCTCAGGGTTGCACACAATGCCGCGTTCGGAGACCAGAATGCCTAGAAGCTGGCCGGCTGGTACTCCGAACACGCATTTCTCGGGGTTGAGCTTGATCTGGAATCGGTGCTAGTTGGCAAATGTTTCTTTGAGGTCTTCCAGCAGGGTGTCGTGCTTCTCTGTCTTCACCACAATATCCTCTACGTAGACGTGGGCATTTCTGCCGAGTTGCTTGAGGAGGCATTTCTGCATGCAACGCTGAAAAGTGGCACCGGCATTCCTCAAGCCGAATGTCATAGTCAGGTAACAGAAAGCTCTGAATGGTGTGATGAAGGCGGTCTTCAGGCGGTCTGCCGGGTCCAACTTAATCTGGTGGTATCCTGAGTAGGCATCCAAGAAACTCAACAGCTCGCATCCGGCTGTGGAGTCTATCACTTGATCAATCCGTGGCAGAGCAAACGGATCTTTGGGGCAGGCCTTGTTGAGGCTAGTGTAGTCTATACACATACGCCATTTGTTGTTTTTCTTCAACACCAAGACTGGGTTGGCAAACCACTCTGGAAAAAACACTTCCATAATAAAGCTGGCGGCAAGGAGCCGGGCTATCTCTTCTCCTACGATTCTTCTCTTCTCTTCTGACAGTCGGCGGAGAGGCTGCTTGACCGGCTTCACGTCGGCTCGGACGTGTAACTTGTGCTCGGCGAAATCCTTCGGAACACCCGGCATGTCCTTTTGGGACCATGCAAAGATATCTCGATTCTCACAGAGGAAGTCGATGAGCTCGCCTTCCTATTTACTGTCCAGGTTTGCACCAATGACTGCAAACCTCTCCGGGTTCTCCGGGTCCAGAGGTATCTTCTTCGCCTCCTTGGCTGGCTGGAAGGAGCCCTGCAGATCATATTCCTTGGGGTTGGGGGACAAGGCCGGTTGCTTGCCGGCCATGGCCACAACTCGCTCCAGCATCTTCTTCTCTTCCGCCACTACGAGGGACTCGGCCAGCCGGCTGCTGGCTGCAGCGCACTCAATGGACTTCTTGTAGTCGCCGGCTACAGTGATGATCCCCTTCGAGCTCGGCATCTTCATCTTCAGGTAGGCGTAGTGGGGCACAGCCATGAACTTGGCCAGAGTAGGTCGGCCAAGCAAGGCGTGGTAAGGGCTTTCCAGATCCACTACCTCAAACCAGATTGCTTCTCGGCGAAAGTGATCCTTGTCTCCGAAGAGGACATCCATCTTGATCTTGCCGATCGGGGAACAGGACAGGCCGGGTACGATGCCATGGAAAACGGTCTGGCTTGGCATGAGCTGCTTCGCCTTGAGGTTCAACTTCTCCATGGTGTCGCGGTACAGTATGTTGATACTGCTTCCGCCATCAATCAGAGCGCGGGAGAATCGGGCAGCCCGCCTCTCTGTTGCGAGGGTGACATCCAACACCAATGCGTAGGAGCCAGGGGACGGCATCACCTCTGGGTGATCGGCCCGGCTCCAGTTGATAGGCCTTTCGGACCAATGCATGAACTCGGGGTTGCTGGAGGCGACTGCGTAGATCTCTTGGTGCTGTCGGCGCCGGCTGCGCTTGTTTTCAACCTGGCTTGTGAAGACGACGTAGGCGGCGTGCTCATCAGGGAACTCATCTTGAATGGCTCCGACTGTTGGTCGGGCAGCCGGCTGCTGGGAGGCTGGAGGCGGCCGGCCGGGAGGCGGAGGCGGCTCCAGCCCCTCGCCCTTGGAGATCCGGGTGAGCTAGTGGCACTTTCGGGCCGTGTGGTTGGACGGCTTCGCGCCGCTATGGAACTTGCAGGGGGCTTCGAGAGTCTTCTCGTAGGAGAAGGCCGGCTGCCAGGCCGGCCTGCCGGACTTCTTCTTGGGAGCGGGCCGCTCTTCGGGCTGCTCGTCTTCGACTGTGGCCACTTGCCGACTAGTGGAAGGCGGCATAGGGGCCTTGCGCTTGTGGTCGTTCTGGTAGGGGCGCCGATTGGAGTCGCCAGCCGGCGTCTTAGGAGCCGGAGCTCGGTCTTCATCGAGGAGTCGGCTGTGGCGTACTTGTCTGCAATGACCAGCAGCTTGTCGAGGGTAGCCGGCTCATGGCAGAGGAGTCGGTGCTTGAGGAGGGTGCCCTCTCGGCACCCGGCGGTGAAGTATTCGATGGCCTGCACCTCGTGCACCCCCTCGCAGGAGTTGCGGAGCTCGGCCCACCGCGTGAGGTAGTCGCGGGTCGATTCGCTGGGCCCTTGGACGCATAAGGAGAGCTGGCGGGGCTTGGGAGGCCGCTTGTACATGCTGGTGAAGTTGCGGATGAAGACTTCCGTGAAGTCCAGCCAGCTGTTGACGCTGTAGGGCTTGAGGCTGTTGATCCAGGTGCGTGCCATGCCTTGCAGCATGAGAGGGACGTACTTCACACCTACGCGCCTATTGCCGTTCGCAATGCTGACGGCGGTAGAGTAGTCGATGAGCCAATCTTCCGGCTTCACAGAGCCGTTGTACTTGGGCGTGTCTCTGGGGAGCGAGAACCCTTTGGGGAAGGGTTCGTCGCGGATGCGGGGGCCAAAGCATGGCGGGCCGACATCATCTTCTTCTTCTAGCACCAGGGATCGAGCTAGGCGGTCGATCCGGTGGCGGCGTCGTTCTCGCTGACTCCCTCATGGCGGCCTAGTCGGCCACCGAGAGTCAGATGGGTGACAGGCGGCGGGGTGATACATCTCTCCCCACGAGGCGGGGGAGGAGGCAGATCGCCTTGGCGCTCCACTGCTCGAGGGCGGCCTTCCGCGTCAAGCTCGATGGTGATTCGAGTCCGGCTGCGGCTAGCAGCCGGTTCCTTGTCCTTCCTTTCGTGGGCGCCGCTCGCAGTCAGGCGATCGGGATGTCGCGGCGTGCTCTCGGCGCGGGGGAGGGCTCTCAGCGCGGGCGCCGGCTTCGTGCCGTTCTGCGGCCGCATCGATCAGCTGCTGGATGCGCCTTGTCATGTAGGGGAGCTCATCAGCCCCCAGCCCATTCAGCTCTTCTGCTGCCGCCCGAGCAGCTCGCAGATTTTCGAGCGGTGTGGCGTAAACGGGGCGGTCGGCCCCCAGCACGCTGGCGATGGCCGCGCCGCGCTTCTTGACGAGGCCGACTCAGCTCGGCCCGTCGTGAGGCGGCGTACCAAAAGCGGCGCGGTCGACTTCGCGCTGGTGGGCCTCGGTGAGGCGTCTCATGGAGGCTATCTTCTGGCCCTCCGCGATTAGGGCGAGGCGGCGTGCCTCCAGGGTCTCGGCTTCGGCATCGGCCGGGATGGGGACGAACAAGTCATGCATCGCCGCTCGTAGGGCGTCGTGGGCGTTCTCGCCCGAGTCAGCGACGTGGCTGATGACCAGCACCTCAGTGACAGCGTTGCTGCCGCTGTCAGCTCGAGGGAGAGGGTTGTCGAAGACTACCACGTCGGAGGGGTAGGCGTCGAACGATGCCGTGTCGGAGTAAACAAGCATTGGGTCGGTGGAGCCGACTGACTCCAAGTCTACAGCAAGCTCATTGGAGACGTGAAGCTGGTCGAGGAGGCTGACGAGGCGGCTCTCGGGGTAGTCCGTGCCTGCGTCGGACGCGGGCTCGTCGGAGATGCGAGTCTCGTCAAGAAGATCGGCGAGGCAGCTTGCCGCGCAGGCGTTATCGACGCCTTGCAGCGCGTCGGGGCAAGCGCCGTCGGGCGTAGCAGGCTGGTTGCGCTCGCGTGGGAGAAAAAGGGTTCCCGTCCAGAACAGGTCTCCGGACGACGGTGCACCCGGCCCCACGGTGGGCGCCAAATGTTGGGTGGTAGGTGCGACATATGCCAACGGGTGGCTTATCATTGTGGGAGCCAGTAAAACATCGCCGGTGCCTGGAAACGGGATGAGGCGAAGACATGCACGCCGGTGGATCTTACCCAGGTTCGGGGCTCTTCGTGGAGATAACACCCCTAGTCCTGCTCTGCGGGGTCTCCGCATGATCACTAGATCAATACAAGTAGCTACAAGTGCTCCTGGAGCTGTTTGGCTAGAGGAAGAAGAAGGGCAAGGCTAGCTCTCCTTTTCTCTCTATGTGGTGTGTGGAATTCTAGGAGATCCACCCTTTGCATGCGTGTCCCGGGGGGTTTATATAGGCCTACCCCCAGGGGTACAATGGTAATCCAGCTGGGCGCGGGTCCCAGCCGTCAGTGTCTATGCTCGCCGGCTTCTCCGCCGGTCAATTGGGCCCGCCGACTGGTGGGTCCCGCCGGCTGCCGGCCTCTTGGCCGGCAGGCTGGCCCCACTACTTGGGGGCTTTGTCGGCAGCCGGTTACTGTTGACTCGCCTCTGATGACGAGGGCTTTGTCGAGGTAAGCGTGGCTACAGTGTCACCGCCTTGCGATCTCTCACTGTAGCCTTACCTCGTCTTGTCTCCTTAATGGGGCGCATGCTTTGAGGGAGGGAGGTAGCCGGCTATTGGGAGCCAGCCACATCCCTGGCCGACTAGAGGAGGCCAGGCCGTCTTCAGATGTCTCTCTGGCAAAGGGGCCCGCCACCCACGGGCCGTACTGGCACCTGTCATGGGTGACATCGAGGCCAACATGGCTACAGTGCCGCGCCGGACGGGGGATGCCTGGCCCGTATGGCGCCCTGTGGCCATGCCTATTCCGGGATTCGGGGGTAGTGGGCTGTACTGCGGCCACGCCCCATCCTATCAATGTTACGTGGGTACAGTCTTAGTAGGTGCAGTCTTAGCCGGCTTTGTTCATGGCCGGCTTCTGAGAGTCGGCTTTCTTCATGGCCGGCTTCTGGAGTCGGCTATCTCGTATCTTTCTTGGGGGAGGTTTCTGAGGCTGGGTCGCCTTCTGGGATTCGGCCCTGGCGATAGCCGGCCGGGGGAAGGCGGCCCTATGCTTTGTATGCTTGAAGGCCTGAACGGCCTGATAACTTTTCGAAGAGCCAGGGGGAGTCAGTTAGGCTACCCGTGGCCATTTACTCTGACAGCGGAGGCCGCCAAGGTCGTGGAGGCGCAGCAGGCCCTTGCTGAGGCGTACTAGCAACGCGGCAAGCTGGCCGACGACAAGGGGCAGCTCCAGACCGAGGTGGAGCGCCTGAAGGCGTTGGTAGCCACGGCGTTGGAGACCTGGCAGGGGTAGACCCGGCTCCGCGAGGAGGCCGTGAAGGCGGCCGAGGACAAGGACGCCGAGCTGAAGGCGGCCCTTGCCAAGGTCGCCAACCTGGAGAAGGCGTTGGAGGAGCGTGACCGCACTATTGCTCGGAAGCGGCGCGGTATGTTGCTCGAAGCGCAGCACCTGAAAGAGTCCTTTTCCAGTAAGTGCTTTCCTTTGATTTCCTTGATTCCGGGTTGGGACTCCGGCTTTCCTCCCTTAGTGACTCTCTTCTGACGCGCTTTTCTTCTCGGCAGGAGCCTTTCCGGAGACGTGCCAGCTGGCGGAGGAGGCGGTCCGCTTCCAGCGTGACCCGCAAGGGATCGTCGGCTCTGGGACTGACCCACGGGTGGCCTGGACCTTCCTGGAGATCGTTGCCGCTGCCGAGGCCCATCTGCGAGTCTTGAGCGAGCAGACGAGACGGCTCTCTGAGGCCAGCACGGCGATGACGGCGGCCCTCTAGCCGGGTGCCGTCGCACCGACCAGCTTTACGCGGCTGGCGAGGTGGTTGGAGGCGGGCCCGGACCGCCTTCACGAGTGGAGGGTTTCCGCCGCTCGTGCCGGCGCCTAGATGGCACTCTGGTTCACGGTGTCGTGCCATCCGGACTTGGCGCTGGATGCGTTGATGGGCCAGCGAGCCGGCTCGAAGAGCTAGCTATAGGCGGAGGCCGGACGGATCGCCACCCGGGCCAGCTACATCACCGGGTTCGCCTTCCATGACAAGTTCTAGCCGGAGTGGGCGGAGGATGGCGGGGCCGTTCCTGCCGACGACTACGGCCTTCTTCTGGACGACCCGGAGGGCAGCTCCGAGGAGACGGATGTCTACCACGACGCGGACGCCGAGGAGGAGGATATCGGCACCTCTACGGACCCGGGGGCTGCGTGCTCTGGCGGAGGCGATGCCTGATTTTTTAACTTATAAAAAACTTATGTTAGGTAGCAGGTCCACCCACCCATTGGGGGTTGACTGGGTGTAATGAACTCTGGCCTTGGGCCTGTTTGAATTTACGATGTATGAGCTGCGTGAATGTCTGCGCCTTTGCTTTTCTTTTTTTGGAGCCGTTTTATTGCAACCTTCCCCCTTTGGGCCTCCCCCCTCCCGCGATTCTGACGGCCGAGGCTCCAATCCGTGACAAGGGGTTCGACTTTTGAGAGGAGCGTACAGTACTTGGGCTTTCAAAACGTTGAGCATGAGCGAAATACCCACTAGGCCGGCTGGCGGCAATTTGGCGGGGCCGGGTTGGTGAGCAGTCGGTCGTGTGGCAATTTAAAGTGGTGAGGCCGGGTTGAGCGATCCGGCGGTATGCAGAAACTTCGTGGATACCTGCGCTTTTGCTTTTCGTCTTTAGAGCCGTTTTCTTGCAACTCTCCCCCTTTGGGCTTTCCCCTCGCGAGTCTGACGGCCAAGGCTCTCGTCCGTGACAAGGGGTTCGGCCTTTGAGAGGAGCGTTCAATACTTAGTCTTTCAAAATGTTGAGCGCGAGCAAAACACCCACTGGGCCGGTTGGCGGCAATCCGGCGGGGCCGGGTTGGTGAGCAGCCGGTCGTGCGGCAACTTAAAGTGGCGGGGCCGGGTTGGGCGACCCGGCGTTTCTTGACTTAGTGTTCGTGGCGCGCTGGTGCTTTGGGTCTCATATGCTTGCCAGCCGACAGCCGAAGCCGGATCTACGGCTTAGGGCGAAGCGAGAGGCTATGGCGATCCAACGCGTTTGAGAACTGCTAAGAAAAATGACGGGTGGCCGAGCCGGCCAGCCCCCGAGCGTCGTTCGGGGACCCCATGGTTTCAGACGGTTACAAAAGGCAGCGATACATACGTGCACTCGGCTAACTGAAAAACGGGCGGAGGAGCTCTGCATTCCATGGCCGGGTTTTTTCTTCACTGGCGGTGTCCCTCTTGCACTTGTTTGTCTTGCGGGCGTCGATGAGGTACTACGCATTGCGGTCGCACAAGGCCTTGCTAACGATGAAGGGGCCCTCCCATGGGGAGGACAGATTGTGTTGGCCAGTCTGCTCTTGGACGAGTCGGAGGACGAGGTCTCCCTCTCGAAAAGCGAGGGGCTTGATCTTCTTGCTGTGGTAATGCCTCAGACCTTGCCGATAGATGGCTGAGCGACTGAGCGCTAGGAGACGTGCTTCTTCGAGCAGGTCAACGCCGTCTTCGCGGGCTTCCTTTGCTTCGGCTTCCGTGTACATCGTGACGCGCGGCGAGTCGAACTCGACGTCGGTCGGGATGACGGCTTCTGCTCCGTAGACGAGGAAGAACGGGGTGAACCCGGTCAACCTATTTGGCGTGGTGCGGAGACTCCAGAGGACGACCGGCAACTCGTCAAGCCAACTGCCGGGTGAACGAATGAGCGGCTCGACGAGTCGCGGTTTGATGCCGGATAGGATGAGGCTGTTGGCCCGCTCGACCTGGCCATTGGACTGCAGATGTGCAACGGAAGCCAGGTCGAGGTGGATGCCGGAGACGGAGCAGTACTGTGCGAAAGCGCCCTTGGCGAAGTTGGTGTCGTTGTCCGTGATGATGTTGTTCGGCATGCCGTAGCGCACCGCGATGTCCTTGATAAATCGAATGGTCGTTGGACCGTCCAGCTTGTTGATTGGCCTTTCCTCTATCCACTTGGTGAACTTGTCCACCGCCACTAGCAAATGCGTCATGCCGCCTCGAGCGGTCTTGAAGGGTCCCACCATGTCGAGTCCCCAAACCACGAAGGGCCAGGCGATCGGGATGGTCCGGAGTGCCGACGCCGGCTGGTGGTCGCGCTTGCTGAAGCGTTGGCATCCCTCGCACTTGAGGACGAGCGACTCTGCGTCTTCGAGGGCCGTGGGCCAGTAGAAACCATGGCGGAAAGCCTTGGCCACCAGGGACCGCGAGGCGGCGTGGTGCCCGCACTTGCCCTGGTGTATGTCGAGGAGGATCTCAATGCCCTTGTCCTGCTCGACGCAGCGCTGGAACACGCCGGTGGAGCTGTGCCTGACGAGCTCGTTGTTGATGATGTTGAAGGCCGACGCTCGGCGCTGCACTTGCCGGGCTTCGGTCTCGTCCATGGGAAGGACCCTGTTTTCCAGGAACTCCGAGATGGGCAAGGCCTAGGATGGTGCCGCGACCCCGGCGAGGACAGCCATCTCGGCGGGTTCCGGGGTGGCAGCCCCCGAGCTGGGTTCAGCGGCCCCAGGGCCGGGTTGGGGTGTGGTCGGGCTGGCTGGAGCCGTCCCCAGGCCGGGTTGGTTGGAGCAGTACTCGGGCCGGGTTGAGGCGCGGTCGGGTCGGTTGGAGCAGTCCCCGGGCTGGGTTGAGGCGCGGCTGGGTTGGTTGGAGCAGTCCTCGGGCCGGGTTGAGGCGTGGCCGGGTCGGTTGGAGCAGTCCCTGGGTCGGGTTGAGGCGCGGCCGGGTTGGTTGGAGCAGTCCCCGGTCCGGGTTGAGGCGCGGTCGGGTCGTCTAGGACATGGATGGACTCGGGGTCCGGAGACGTCTTGATGGACGGCTTGTGCAGATGCTCGAGGGAGACGCCGGATGGAATGGACTACCGGGACGAGGCGATCTTGGCGAGCGTGTCGGCCGCTTCATTCTCTGCGCGCGGGATGTGGAGGAACTCGCAGCCCACGAAGAATCCGGATAGCTTCTGTCACGACCGGTTTTTCAATAAAATAATTATTGAGAAACCAATCCCTGTTACGGACCAGCGAGGAAGAATTCCTTCTCACTGATAGACAATACATTGGTCACAGAAGAAAAATACCAGGAGTACTAAATATAATACAAAGTTGAGCAGAGACTGCCCAACAATTTATTACATGCACGCCGATAAAACAATACCGCGGATAGGGTGGCAAACTTCTAACTCACGATAATAACGGTGGTGGAAATATCATCGCGAAGCGAGTGACATGATTCCATAATACTACAACTCTTCGAGCGTCGGAGTGAGGCTCGAGAAGACTTATTGCGGGTGGCGGAAGCGTAAACGATACAAGTGACCAATATCCGGGATCGCGCAGGACTGACTGGGACTCCTCTAGGCGTCGGACGCGCTATCAAACTCTTCATCCAAGAGATCGCCTTCGTCAACATCTGGCCAAATCAACAAGCCAGGTGAGTACTATGAAAGTACTCGCAAGACAGTTCGGACATAAGGTATAACAAATGCAAACATGAAACATATGAACAAGTTAACCAGTGCGATCAGACACAGAGATAATAAATACTGGGTGCCAAGCGAGGGTCTGAATGACGCCTCGAGCGGAAACTGCAGAATAGTAATGCGGGTGCCAAACGAGTGTCTGAAAGACTCCTCGAGCGGAAAATGTGGAATAATAAATACTGGTGCCAAACGAGTGTTTGCAAGACTCCTCGAGAGGAAAATGCGGAATAAGAATACAGGTGCCAAACGAGTGTCTGAAAAGACTCCTCGAGCGAAAAATGCAGAACAATAATGCCACAGTCGGCCGTCGGGGCGACACCACATAAAGGGCTTATAACAGAAAGTAAAGACAGTGCATGCCGCAGTCGGACGTCTGAGCGACATCACATAAAGGGCTTATATCGAAAGTGAGAAACGAGTACACGCCACAGTCGGACGTCTGCGCGACGTCTCATAAAGGGCTTATATTGTAACACAACAATACAATAATTCGGGAATATAACTTATCATAAGCACGAGACAAATATAATGTTAGTCCATCCACAGGAATAACAAAAAAATTGAATTTTACCACTTGAGCTTGTTCACCGGGGGCAAGTTTTCACACGGATAGATTTGGATATAAAGTCTACATTACTGATCATGGATACGATGATTCGGAAAGAATTGACTCTGCAGAGTTTGTACTTAACCACAGCCAACGGATTTCAGTAGTCACGGGGACTAGTTCCGTCTACGGTGTTCTGGAAGGAACACGTCTAACCAGTACACACCCAATTTAACCATCCGAAGCCAGGGATCACCCTCGGCAACATTCAGGAAAAACCCTGAGTCGGGGAGGCTACAACCTCGCGTAGCATGGGATCAAATTTCTATACGCGCGCTATAAGGGGGTGCCCCCCCTCTCGGTCCCAACCGGAAACACCCATGCCCCCTGACCGAATGACTGGCTTTAATCCTGGGCCAAGGTACCATCATCCCGGCCTCTCTGTTTGGTGTGTACACGGAAAGAGGTTACCAACTTACTAAACCGTATCCTGGCAATGAGACATGTGGTAGCACGGAAAGGGGAAGGGACGATAACACGGCTCCAACCATGTTAACGTCGGAAAAGTCGGATGACACAAGGCTGGCATGCTACAACAGTACCACCTTGCTGCCCCTCATGTCACCACATGATTAGGCCACCTCTCATCAGAGGTCATCGCAACTTTGGAACAGGCGGGAAAAGACCGATAACGTGGCTCCAACCACGTTAACGTCGAAGAAAGTCGGATGACGCAAGGCTGGCATGCTACAACAGTACCACCTTGCTGCCCTTCATGTCACCACATGATTAGGCCACCCCACATCAGAGGTCATCGCAACTTTGGAACAACCGGGTCGTTGCCTTACAAGCAACGAGGTATTTATCGACACTCACATGCCACGCACAAACTTTCACATGAACATGCAAAACATCTGCGATATCAAATTTTCAAACATGCTTGCCTGGTTCGGAGAAGTCGGAGTCTAGCTCGGCGAAGTTCGCGGCTCCGTCCCCTCTCCCGGAACCTACGGCAATCACGAAACGGGGTACTAACGTGAAAACCAACACATGTACAGAAACTTTGCCAAATATTTTTCAAATAAATCCCATAAAAAACTAGACCAAATTTGAAGATTGTCAGAAAAAGAATCACTCAAAAATACCTTTTTATTAAAAAGTTATAAAGGTTTCTGTCCAGGGACCTTTCTGTAATGAAACAGAAAAGTTCCAGGGTTTTAACTGAGAAAACAGAAAACGCTTCGGCTGGGAATGCGCAAGCGCAAAGAAAAAACGTATTTTGCCCGAAGGCGCCAACAGAAAACGGTTCGGGAAAATAAAACACAGGCTGACACGCGGGGCCCGCATGTCAGGTTTGAAAGCTCGCCGGCGCCCGAAGACGGCGGTGGACGCCGGCGTCGAACCACGGCGAGTTAGGAGAAACGGAGGGTACCAAGAGCTTCAGTGTCTTCTTCCGCGTCGGTGGGTGGTGGACTCGTCCAACGGGGAGTACCACGTCGACGGCGACACTATCTCCGGCGGACGGCGGTTCGGGTGAGGTTGGGGAACTCCGGTGGAGGGCTGCAAAGTACGAATTGAGGCGCGGGTCAGAACGAGTGATGCAAGGAGAAGCTACTGGCACTAGAATGGAGGCTGCGGAGCACACACGGGGGCGAATCGGGTTGGATCCCGTGGCGGCCGGAGTCGAGGAAGGAGACCTCCTCGGGGCTCTTCCAGTGGCTAGGCGTGCTCTAGGGGAAGGGTAGGGCTGGTGGGTGCTCGAGTTGAAGCTCGGGGCCCCTATTTATAGGCAGATCGACGGGGTGGCCGTGAACGGAGAATCTCCGGCGAGCGATTACGGCGGAGCAGTGGGTTGGCAGGGGGTTTGAGCGGTCGATAACGAACTCAACTGGTCGGTGCGGAGGCATACCCGGAAGCTCTTCTGGAAAAACATCTTGATAATCGCAAACGACTGGAATTTGAGATATGGCATCCAATTCGCCCTTCTCATTGAGAGAGAAAAACCGAATGGTTTCGTCACGAGCGGCAAAAATAATCACATCCTCAGACGAGTGTGTCAATTGAATTTCTCTGGCAGCACAATCAAGTTGAGCCTTGTGCTTAGAAAGCCAGTCCATCCCGAGAATAAGATCAATATCCGAGTCACCAAGGACAATTGGAGAAGACTGAAATTTATAGTCGCCCATCTTGATGGAAACATCGGGAGCAACCAAACTAGACGACAAAAGCTTTCCCGGAGAAACAACTTGCATAACTTTGGATAAAATCTCTGTGTCAACATTGTGCTTCGATGCAAATGGGTATGACAAGAAAGAATGCGATGCACCAGTATCAAAAAGAACTTTTGCAGGAATATCATTAACTGAGAGATTACCCATTATCACATCAGTAGATTCCTCCGCTTGAGCTGCATTCATCATGTTCACCTTAGCAGACTTTGGATTATGCTTGACCACTGCATTGCTGGAAGATCTGACAGGAGGAGGAGGAGGAAGACGCCTCTGGTTGAAGCACTTGTTAGCATAGTGACCTTTCTGCTGACATTTGTTGCAAGTCACCTCTGAGAGTGGACGGTGATAAGGAGCATTGGACTTGGGAGCTTGATTCTGAGACTTGTTCTGATAGCCAGAGTTGGAAGAACTATGGCCACCTTTGTTCTTCTGCTGGTAAGACTGACGAAACGGAGGAGGAGGCAACCAGAACTTCTGTTGCTTAGCTGACACAAGTGAGGAAGAAGAAGACTGAACTGCGTCCCTGACTCTCTTCTTAGAAGCCTCACACTTGAGCTGAGCAGCCTCTTGCTTCAGTGCCATATTGTAGAATTGATCAAACTGAGTAGGCTCAACAAGAACGAGAGCTAACTGCAGGTCCTCTTTAAGACCACCTCGGAAGTGATAGATCATGCTCTTCTCATCAGGAACGTCTTGTTTAGCGAAGCGAGCAAGTTTCTGAAACTGAATGTTGTATTGATACACAGACATGTTTCCTTGCTTGAGATTGCGGAACTCCTCACGCTTGCTCTCAACAACACTTTGTGGAATATGGTGCGCTTTGAAGTCCCGACAGAAGTCAGTCCAAGTGATCACACGACCTCCTCTGGAATCTTTGTATTGCTGAAACCAATCAGCAGCTTGGTCCTTGAGCTGGAAAGAAGCGAACTTGACAAAGTCCTCAGGCCTGACATTGCTACATTCAAAATGCTTGTTGATGTCCACGAGCCAATCATCGGCATCCGTGGCCTCGGCACAGTAGCTGAAAGACTTGGGCTGATTTGCGAGAAACTGGTTGAGAGTGGCAAAGTGGAACTGATTGTTGCCTTGACCTTGATTGCCTTGATTGCCTTGCCCTTGAGTATGTTCTTGCAAGAGTTGCAGAATCATGTGAGCATTGGCGTTGGTGGCTGCCATGATTGCTTGCCATGCCTCCGGAGGTGGAGGTGGTGGCGGAGGGTTCGCTTGACTCCCTTCGTTGCGATCCGGATTCTGACGCGTTGGCGGAGCCATCCTGAAGAGGGTGACATCCGTTAGCATCTTTATAGACAAAGATAAGTAGAATCAACGGATAGAAATTGCAACATATAGTCTTCACAATAAACATTCGAACGAAGATGAACGAATGACTTCCGTAGTAAATCATCACACTTCCATAAGTTGAGAAGCCACTTGAAAAGATATGGAATGAACATATGAATTCGAAGAAACTCGAATACCACAATACAAAATAAAACCAAGTATTGGCTTGCAGAATAAGCCGGAACAAACATATGATAGATATTTCGTCCGAAGTTTTCGTGGTGGGGCCCACACGGGCTCAATCGTACAGCACCATCATGTACAAGGCTGTGCACATGACATACGAAGCGTCCCCGAGTCGGCAAGGCCATGGACTCTTTAAGACACAACGAGACCACTGTAAAATCAACCGTATACAGGCGGACCGCTAGACGTCGAACCCCAATCTCATATCATGCGTCTGTCGGAAAGAAATCCTAAGGCTACTAGAATTCCCACTTATAAACTCCCGAAACTTTCTGGTTATGCAATCTGGTGTAGGGGATACAGGGGACACAAAATATATCACCCAAACTAACAATCCCTAGATCCAGCTGTATCCATCCGTCAACACATAACCAAGAAACCTTCGGAAATCGTTTACCTCAACCTTCGAAAAACATCCGTTATACAAGTTATGGCAATACTCCCGAACTCCCGCCCCAGTACTGGGTGGCGTCGAGGTGATCTCACCAACAACTGCATAAAAGAGATTTCGATGTCGGCGAAACTCAGGTATTCCAGAACTGCAACGATAAAATTATGACGACAACACCTCGGAGCTCAACTCCCCGGGACACTGCCACAACCCCTAAATGTCAGGAGGCACCAAGAACAATGTTCTCGTCACAAATCGATCGGAACGATTCCAAGATACCCGCGTGATCCTAATTTTTTTTTAGTGAAATTTGAGGAGAGAGTAGTCAAAACTTCTACGTCTGGAGACCTCACCAGAGCGACGAAGGGACTGAGGAGTAAAAAGAATCCTAATCTCCGATATATATAATCCTAAGACTCAAAACATTTTTATTCTAGACTCAACAACGCCAGCGATTCGATCAAGCAGGGGGCTCCTAAGTCGGGGATGGCTCTGATTACCAACTTATAACGCCCACGATGCGACTATATCTCCCACGTGTCGAGGCACGACTTAGAGGCATAACCGCATAGTGGTTTTGTCGCAAGAAGGGTCATCTTCACACAATCCCATGTAATGAACAAGAATGGGACAAAGAGTTGGCTTACAATCGCCACTTCACACAATTCATACATCATCCAAAATACAATCATATAGACCGACTACGGTCAAAATCCAGATGAAAATAAGATAACCCCAAATGCTAGATCCCCGATCGTCCCAACTGGGCTCCACTACTGATCATCAGGAAAAGACACATAGTAACGTCCACGTTCCTCGTCGAACTCCCACTTGAGATCGACGCCATCATCTGCACTGGCATCGTCGGCACCTGCAACTGTTTTGGTAGAATCTGTGAGTCACGGGGACTCAGCAATCTCACACCCGCGAGATCAAGACTATTTAAGCTTGTAGGAAAAGATGGTGTAGAGAGGTGGAGCTGCAACGGCAAAAGCATATAAGGTGGCTAACATACGCAAATGAGAGCGAGAAGAGAAGCAACGGAACGGACGTCATCTAGCAATGACCAAGAAGTGATCCTGAACACCTACTTACGTCAAACATAACACAGACCGTGTTCACTTCCCGGACTCCGCCGAGAAGAGACCATCACGGCTACACACGCAGTTGATGTATTTTAATTGGGTCAAGTGACAAGTTATCTACAACCGGACATTAACAAATTCCCATCTGCCTCATAACCGCGGGCACGGCTTTCGAAAGATAATACCCTGCAGGGGTGTCCCAACTTAGCCCATCATAAGCTCTCACGGTCAACGAAGGATAAACCTTCTCCCGGAAAGACCCGATCAGTCTCGGAATCCCGGTTTACAAGACATCTCGACAATGGTAAAACAAGACCAGCAAAGCCGCCCGAATGTGCCGACAAATCCCGATAGGAGCTGCACATATCTCGTTCTCAGGGCACAACGGATGAGCCAGACGTCGGGTTGGCATAGACCCTGGTTGCCCAGGGGGCGCCGGACATCGCTCGGTTTGGGCCAGCACTCGAAGGAGCACTGGTCCGGGGGTTTAAAATAAAGATGACCCTCGGGCTCGCGAAAACCCGGGGGAAAAGGCTTAGGCGGCAAATGGTAAAACCAAAGTTGGGCCTTGCTGGAGGAGTTTTATTCAAGGCGAACTGTCAAGGGGGTCCCATAAATCACCCGACCGCGTAAGGAACGCAAACTCAAGGAACATAATCCCGGTATATCAGTAACTAGGGCGGCAAGAGTGGAACAAAACACCAGGCATAAGGCCGAGCCTTCCACCCTTTACCAAATATATAGATGCATTAATTAAATAAGAGATATTGTGATATCCCAACATATCCATGTTCCGACATGGAACAAACTTCAACTTCACCTGCAACTAGCAACGCTATAAGAGGGGCTGAGCAAAAGCGGTAACATAGCCAAACAACGGTTTGCTAGGAAAGGATGGTTAGGGGCTGACATGGCTGAAATAGGAGACATGATATAGCAAGAGATAGGTAGCGAGCATGGCAATAGAGCGAAACAACTAGCATAGCAAAGATAGAAGTGATTTCGAGGGGTGGTCATCTTGCCTGCAAGATTCTCAGAGTTGTCGAAAGCTTGATCCTCGTAAGTGTACTCGACAGGTTCCTCGTTCACGAACTCGTCTCCCGGCTCTACCCAAGACAAGAATACAAACAAATGGAACCACAATCAACAACGAGGAATGCGCAAGCAACATGATGCAAGACATGTATGATATGCAGGTTATGATATGTGATGCATATGCGTGCTCCGGAAGGAAAATGATGAACATGGCAGTAAATTTGCAAACCAAGCATGCCACTGGAAAGATGAGATGATTTCGGTCGAAATCGATATAAAGATCACCGGAATCGGATGCACGGTTTGCAAATGGCAAGCAAAACAAGAATGACACTAATCTGCGATAAACAGCAAGATAGCACTTAAAATACAACAAGTAACAATACTACAGCATCCCAACATAGCAACAAAGCACATGGAAGTAATCTACAGGAGATGCTTGACAAAAGATGAACACTGAGCTACTGCTAGTTCACAACATATCAAGCTCAAACAAGCATGGCAAAAGTGCAAAAGATTACAGGTTCACAGACTTAGTGAAAAACTGGACATGGCAGAAATCAGCATCAGGTAGCAATGTTCAGAGCACGAAATCAATATGCTACAGAAACTTAACATAGCAAAACAAGGCATGGTAGTGTTCTACTAAATGCACATGACAAAAGTACCTTACTGACCATAAGCCAAAAAGGACCAGAGCATATGATGGCAAGCATGTAAACATAGCAAGTTTCGTTATCAGGTTTCAGACTTAGCAGAAAACAGAGCATGGCAGAAATATTAATATGTAGGCCTCTTTGTGAGCTTGATGCACTCACTACAGAGCAATGCATGAAAAACCAAGCATACCTACAGCAAGCTGGCATGTTTAAGAAGCTATCCATGGCAAGAACAATTACATAGCATGTGTGGATCAACTACAATAAGCTTGGCAAAAATGCATGTCATGTTAAGAATCTGCCAGAAATATTTTATAGCAAAAGTAGAGCAAGATTGAGTTATGCTATATTACTCTAAAATTGCAAACAATTGCAGGAATGATTCAACTACAACTATAGCTACAAAACATCCTTACTGAACATCTCCAAAATATGCATGGATCTCTCTGTAGCATCAAGTTTACATGGCAACAAAATTACAGCAGACAAAGACTTGGAGAGATCACTAAGTCCCTGAAATCAGAAATATTACGGGGCCTACTTTGCATGCTTGTGCTAGTCACCACAAAGATCACAAAAATACATGGACTATACCACTG